>NW_023396689.1:3662702-3769714 GCF_011125445.2 Fundulus heteroclitus | reverse complement strand
AAAAAAAAAAAAAAAAAAACGCGCAAGCGGTTCGACCCCGCCAGTCCCCAACCCTAAGCCGGGCATACACTGTACGAGTTTTCAGTGGTGGTACTAATATACATCTCAAACTGTACGATGGAACCGCGGGGTTTAAAAGTTCACCGCTCACGATCTGTGCGGCGCGACGCTCGGACGCGACCGGACTGCGTGCCCCCTCTGGGACGCTCGCTGTGGTGACAGAGGCAGGCGAGCGACGGTGGGTGACAGGGACCCAGAGCAGGGGGTCGAGCCCAGCTCACGCACCGCACCGGCGGCCGCGCGGCACGGCAGGTCGCCCGGCCCGCCCGCGAGCGGAGGCGTGCCGAAACAGGCGGCCAGCGCATCGCGCGGACCGGAGCGCTTGCCCTCCCCAACCCCCGCGAGCCGACGTCCGGTCCCCGCGGGTCCCGGGCCGGGCGAAGGTCGCTTTGGGGATGCCTGCTCCCCTCCCTCCCTTGGCGGGGACGGAGAGGAGGGGAGGGCGCTCCCTGGTAGCTCTGCTTGAACAGCAGGATGCGCTCACGAAAACCTCACGACGGCCGACTGAATTTCAAACATGTTTGATTTTCACCGACCATCTGATTTTTTATGTGAAATTTTCTTCTGGACTTCTTTCTTTATTTCATTGTGCTGTAGCATAATGTGTCTGATTTTGTCCTATGGGATCAATTCTGGACTTCAAGACAGTAAAAGAGAAGTATACAGTTCACTTAAAATGTCTCTCTCAAGTCTTATTAAAATGTAATATCAGCTTTTCTGGATGCCTAGTAGGTGATCATCAACACTCAGTTGTGTTTTATTCAGAACACCTGCCTGAAGGGTATTAGAAGGTGCGAAACGCGCATAACATAACAGTGTTAAAGCGCCTGCCTGTGGCAAGTTTAGACCCAAAATGGCGCCACTCGCTGAGTTGGCGCAACTTTCATTTAAGGGACTTTAGGTGGGCGGAGTCTACTTACTGGCGTCCTTTAGACTAAACTGAATAACCAGCAATTTATGAATTTAATGAACCCAATCCATATTCCAGCATTTTGACTGTTCACCTTGCCAAAGCGCTATTCAGTCATAAGTGATTAAGGAAGTATCACTACTAAATATATACGTGTTTGTGGTGGTTTGAGGTTGTTAACCTGAAGGTTTGGAATATTGATTCCTGAACTGGAAATCAGCTAGATTGAAATAGACAGCAAAGCCAGCGTCTGCTACTGATCAATCATTGTCAGTGTCGTGTTCTGCTTTGAAAAGAGAGACCTTGCCACCCATCTGGTGGACGTTGTGTGTAATTGCAGCATAATTGTTTTAAAGAGGGACACGATTCCCCATTTGCTGGACATTGTGTGTAATTACAGCTCAGTCTTCCCAAAGTGAATAGCACCCTGCCTCCATCTGGTGGCCAGGATAGGTAGTTGCAGTCACGGTTTAAAGACAGCTGAGATCACTTTTGAAAAGTCAGTTTCTTAAAAACTTGCCTTATGGTTAAGCCCTTTTGATATTTTTAATTTTTATTTTATTAATTTTTTTTCAACTTATTATATTATTTTTTATTCCTTTTGAAAATTTCTTTTTATTATTTTATTTTGGTAATTTTTTTTTCTTGTCTTTCCTCCCTCTTCCCCCTTCTGCTCATCATAAGTGGTCAAAATTGAGCTGTGATTTTGAAACTAAGGTTGCAATTTAGCGGTTTTAACTGTCATTCTTTGCCACCTGTGAAGTTCCAAACACTTTGCCATTTTCCCACACAGTGTGTAGAGCACCTGTTCTTAAATAACTTGCATCACAAACAAAGCCACAGCTTTATCATTTAATTACTGGCCGAAAGGTTAGTGGTCCATGCCACTCACAGTTAATATTCTAGAAGTTAAACAAGCATATTAACCGTTCCTAAACATAAAGTTGTAAGTCACAGGGTTGATTTTTCCCCTGTGCAGCCTAATTAAACGCACGTAATTTGAACACACTTCCTGCAGTAAAGTGTCAGTCATAGTGCGAGTTGCTTAAAGTGAAGCCACTTAAACAGTTGTTGCATAGCTCTCAACTCTCACCGCATTGACCGTGTGACACACGCATGTCACTACCTTCACACGCTCACACGCAACACATGGCATTTCACACTCAAAACATGGCATTTCTCACGCCTAAAAATCACAAAGCCCATCTGGGCTGCGGACGACAAAACTCTGCCTTCTGCTGAGCTGTTTCGGCTTCTTTCACAACTTGTGGCCATCAGTAATTCCTGCTGCAGTCGTGTTAACAGAGCAGCAGGAAGAGTGATCGAGTTATGAATAATTTTAGTCTTAACCAGTGGTGGAAAGTGAAGCCGGTGTTATGCTCAAAATGCATGCCTGTCGAGATATGCATCCCCTGTCGTGGAGCGCGCCTCGCTCTGTACCAAATGAATATAGACGGAAAAACGAATTAAAATACGACAACCGAGCGACTTTATAAGCGTTCTTATATTAATTATATAAAAACGTTTAAATGTACTTCTAGTGTGAAAAAAAACTGTGTGTATTTGGCAGATTCGTTTACAAAAGTACGGGTGTTATGAACAACATTAAATCCAAAGTTTTTATCCGAGGTACGGCTGATTTATTTGTTGTGGTCTCTTGTCATTCACACACAACAATAAACCGTGAGAGCCGACGTGAGGTTTGAAACTGCAAAGCTTTTTCTTAAGCGGAAGATCAGACGTGCATCCACACAGCTCAGCGTTCATAGACCAGTGGGATGCATTCGTGAGCGTCAGAAAGCTATGGTGCATTCAGGAGCATGGGACATTTCAAACTTACAAGGAGAAGAAGCATAAAACGGAATAGAACTTAACTCATACAATAATCTATTTATCCAGAAACAGTGTGGGCTTTCTTACAATACTGAATGCTCTATAATTGTATTTATGTTTTGATTCTGCACATCTGCTAGCTTTTTATTCTGAAAAATCTATAATATTACAGCAGCAAATTATCAAAGTTTTTCAAAAGCCTGTTTAAAAGCTCCAAATGGGGCTTCAGATCATAGAGCGACAATTGCGCTGTCATTGTTTTACAGGGCAGAATTTGTATTTGCTGACAATTGTCCTTTAATTACAGATGGATATACAGGAATACAGTAATACAAGTGTCAGCTCCTCTGAGATAGCAGGGGATGCGTTTTTTGGCAATGGGGCTGCCAAAAAACGCATCCCCCTATGTTTTTAATCTAAAAATTGTCCCACACACCTGAAATTCACACTAGTAGTTCAGAACACATGTGTAAACACGTAGAAAATGTTACAATCAACTACAAGTGTATATTTCTATGAAACAGCAGGGGATGCGTTTTTGGCAACGGGCTGGTTATAAACTGTAACAGTCTAGAAGTGCATTGAGCTGAAAAGAGGGGGACATCAGCAGCTGGATGGTGCATAAAGACGCAGCGGGAACATCTGTGTGCTTTAGTGTTGCTGCTGAGGGAAAATGTTGACCATAAAGACTTGATGAAACTCAGCCTGATTCACCAATCAGGTTATAGATCTACAATGATAAACAAACCCATAGATTAATGTGTAACAGTGTAATAATTCGGTGAATAACTTAAAACTACTTAATTTTATTCAGTATTATTTGAACAATTGTGTGTTTTTTATGTTTTAATCCATTAACTGAACAATAAGGTATTAATACGTCTCTTTCTCTTTTTAACAAAAGCAATACATGTCTACTTCAATGTCTGGTGGGATAAAAATGAGATGGAGTTGAGACTCCACCGGCTCTTCCCGGGTCCAGTTAGCCCCGCCCCAAACAAACCCCGCCCCAAAAATTAGCATAATCTCACTCTTAACTTTTGATAAAAAGTTGAGAGGTCTGGTTGTTGTTAACAGTTGTTGTTTAGCGCTGAGCTAAACTAAAGTGTGTATGCGTTGTTGCTTAGTGCTAAGCTAGAGTACAGCGTTGTTATTTGTTGTCTGTTGTTTAGCGCTGAGCTAAACTACAGTGTTGTGTCCGTTGTTGTCTAGTGCTAAGCTAAAATACAGCGTTGTTATTTGTTGTCTGTTGTGTAGCGCTGAGCTAAACTACAGTGTTGTGTCCGTTGTTGTCTAGTGCTAAGCTAAAATACAGCGTTGTTATTTGTTGTTGTTGTTGTTGTGTAGTGCTGAGCTACAGTTGTTGTGTTGCTATCCATAGCTGACAAAGAATGGATAGTAAAGGTTCTTCAGTCAAAGGAGCTGAAGGTCCAGAATCCTCCATTGGAATGGAGGCTCAGGGTGTCATTAGCTCACTGCTTAAAATGACACCAGAGGACCAAGACCGCTTGAATCGGTTTGGTATAGAGGACTGTGAAAGGAAAATTCAGGAATTGGTGGAGGAGGTCCAAAGCAAGCCTAAACATAGATTGGTAGCAGATGTTTTGGGTGAGCTCACTGCATTATACCACCGAAGGTTAACGCTAGAGACTGATCTGCGTAACAGAGAGGTTGAGATGCGGATCGCAGCTGAGGAAAGAGTCAGGGAGCTAGAACAGAGAAGTGTTCAGGGCAGCTGTCATCTCAAGGAGGAGCGAAAGGAGGATTGCATTAGCTCGCAGACAGAAGGATCTGAGTGTGAGAACCCCAAAGGAAAACATGGGGATCACACCTGGAGGACATTGGATGAACTGGGCCCTCAGACACCTTCTGAACAAAGGGTAAGCGAAGGTCAGGACAGATATAGAAGTGTGATACGGAAAGAAATGCCTAAACAACTTACGGTGGCAATCAGGACTGATCCACATGATGTAAATCATGGAACAACACCTGCTTCTTACCTGACCCCTGACACTGTCCGCTATGATCTTTTTTCCACACCAGGGCGACGGGAGCACCGTTCCTGGGACACAGGTGAACCCCACTCCTCTGAACTGCGTCCACGGACAAGGGTTCATGACAGGGAGGGTCCCCCGGCGTCTCACGAACGGCCGCCGATGCTAGGTAGGTGGTCAGAACTGGAGCCCCCTTCCCATCGTGGTTACCGCAGGCAGGAGTCGTCAGGAGAGGACTCAGATGGACCAGCCCCGATCCCTGAACAGGGACTGCGGATGCGTCAACTTGAGTCCCTGGCCCGAGACATAGAGCGCTTTGATCCTAGCAATACAGAATCCACCATTGATGACTATCACAGAGAGGTAGAGCGCTGTCTCCTAGACTTATATAACCCCTCTGCTCGAGAAAAGTTGAAGCTTATCTGGAAAACCACGTCCAGAAGTGTCCATGTTTTCATTGTAAGCCTCCCTCCAGCTACACATGACCGTTATTCAGCTCTTTGTCAGGCTTTAAGAGAAGAATATTCTGTGTTCACAGACCCAGCTTCTGCAACTCTTGGAGCTTTTGCAATTCAGCAAAAGAGAACTGAAGCACCCAAGGAGTATTACCGCCGTTTGCGGGCTGCTTACTTTCATGGTAAGAGACTTACAATGCAAGAAATCAGGAAATACGCGCAGGTGGCATGGAAAACGCGTGTCCGGCCCAACAAAGGAGCCGATAGTGAATAAAAGGGTTCTACAGATTCAGACCGAACCAGAAAAGAGCTTAGGTCTGGAGGGACATGAGATGCCTCCCTTCAAACCTAAAACTAAATTTGGGTCCAAGAAGCAACATGGTTTTGAGCCGCAGCAGAAGAAGGCTTCTCAGGATAGGAGAGGTCAGCACGACAGCATGGAAGGTGAGAGGTTTCAAAAATGGAACAGGCCGGATCCAGCCTGATACGGTAAGCAAACTGACAGGTCGGAAAAGCCGAAAAGCACACATGACAACAAAGGCTGGAACCTGCGTATAGAGGAATCAATGAGAAAGGAGATGGAGGAGACTTTTCGCAGGTTGCTAGCCGAAACAGTGCGTCAGTTTGCGCCGCAGCCGTCCTCCCCACCATCCAATCCTGCCGACCCCCCTGGGAAACCAGGCCCAAAACCCCCGTCAGTATGACTAGGCGTGGACCAGGCTCCCCCTTCTAACAGAGTTTATCTGATTAAGTGGGGGAACCAACCAAAAGTTTACCAACAACCTTCTAAAATCCCATCAGCAGGTGATCAGAAAACCCCTTTTCTAAGGTTTTTAGGTGAGCTAAACCATCATGAAAATGTGCATCGCTTATACTGCTCGACAGTTATTGGAGGATGTGTGACTGCAAATGCTCTTTTAGACACAGGTTCCGAGATCAGTCTGATGTGCTCGGATTTGTTTGATGAGGTGACCAGAGCTATGGTGTCTCTTGGGAAGCCATTCCAGGTGGAGACCTGTAACGTGGGCATCACCAGCTACACTCAGGATCAGTCATGCATGACCAAACGGGCGTGGTTAGACATCACTTTCCGTGACATGACCCTGGTGCACCCCATCTACATCTGTACTTTGGACACAGAACCTTTTCTTGTGGGTCAGGACCTGTTGAACAGGTTAGCTCCACTCATTGACTGCCATCATGGTCATCTTTGGGCCCAAGTGGGGACTACCAAGCCTCTTACTTCTGGAGGTGGACCATCCATCCCTATCCACCAGGTGACCTGCTCAGAAGAGCCCAAAGAACTTTTTGCATCATTTCTGCCATCAACAGAGCCGATTTCCAAATCCTCGGACACGCCACCGCTTCTCAGCGATCAGAGAACTTCTCTCTGCAGCCACACATCTTTCCTCTGCTCACTTAAACACTCTGGAGTTGAGCCCTATAACCCCAAAGTGGCTGAAGGTGTGCACCTGGAAAGCACATTCATGCCAGATGTGCTGCTGGCTCTTTGGTCAGAGAAATCTGCGATCAGCAGAGATCTGTATAGCTCTCTGTGCCGTGAAAAGCCCCGTCTGGCTAAAACAAAACACAGCCACTACTTGCTCTCAGCAGACTGGCCTCGCTGGCTTCTGAAAGCAACGGGGGTGTGCATACTTTATGCACAGATTGGCACAAGACAGCTCTCTCATCCTTCCAGCATTGTGGAGAGTTTGCATCCTCCAGTGTTTGTTGGTGCTGATTTTCTGGTACGGCTAGGTGCACAGCTGGACACTTGTAACCAGGTCCTGTGGGCCCAAGCTCATGTGACCCCAAGTTCCTTCCTGGGCATCCCTGAAGTCATGCAATCAGGGCAAACCTTCCCACAGGCTTGCCAGGTGGCTAGCGAAATAAACATGCTAATACCACCACAGACTGCACGTGCACCTATCAGATTAGCCATCCCGAAAGGACAACAAATAAAGAGCACACAGGTTTTCTTCCAACCCCTTTCTTATTTCCAGGAATCCAACCTGGCCATCCGGAGCACACCCCTGCTTGAGCTGAACAACCACTCAGCTTACTTTTTAGTGGAGAATCCAACCCCCATGCCGATCCAAGTGGTGGTGAAGAAACCTCTTGGGGTGCTCATCGAAAGCTCTTTCCACGACTTTGAGCTGAGCATTCCCGTCATTGGAGACCTGCCCTTATCCTTGACTGGCAGACAGGACTCTCCAGACACCGTGTTTACTTTTCCTTCCAACATGATCCAAATCAGGCAACATGAAGCTCTGCCTGCTGGACCCATTTGTGGTGCAACGCTTGAAGCTGAAGGAAACCTGTTGGTGTATGCGATAGCAACCAACCCAACAGAAACAGCACCAAATCAACCAGAGAACCGGGACTCACCCACTGAGCCCTGCCTTGGTTTTGTAGCAGAAATCATGCAACAGCTGGAAAAAGCTGATGCAATGACCCCTGAAACAGAGGAAACAGCACTTAAGGAGCTGTTTTATGAGTTTCAGCCTATTCGGCCCAAAGATTCATACGTTCACATTGACACACGTCCATGACTCACCAGTAGGAGGACACAGAAGCTGCAAAGCTATTCTGAAAACTCTCCAACAGGTGGCGTCCCGGCCTTCAACGGCCCAGGACACGCAGGAGTATGTACAAGGCTGCTCAACCTGCAGCCAGTTACAACCCACATGACCGCCAGACCGAGCCCTGCTTCAGCGAAGGAGGGTTACATTTCCGTGGTTACATTTGCAGACTGACTGGATCTGTCCAGTCTCCAAATCGTCAAGAGGTAACAGATATCTTTTGACAATAACATGCGGCTTCACAGAATGGGTCAAATGTTTGCCGGCACCGAATGCCCCCGCTGTCGCCACAGCAGCCCTGCTGCTAAACCACGATTTCAGCAGGTGGGGCCTTCCCCTGTCCATCGACTCGGACAGAGGAACGCATTACACGTCAAACATTATGACCGTGCTTTTCGACATGTTGGGAAGTTAAATTCCACATCCCCTACCACCCACAGTCATCGGGACAGGTGGAGCGAATGAACTGCACCGTGGTCAGCATGTTAAGGGAACATGCCAGCAGCCATGGCAGGGACCGGGACATAAAGCTTCCCCTGGTCCTAATGCTAATCCGCTCTACCTCACCATGCTCCACAGGGGTGACACTTTTTCAGATGATGACAGGGAGACAAATGACCCGTCCCCTGAATCTGATCTACCAGCCCGAAGACGTCAGTGTGACAACCGTCTACACGGCACACCAGTGCATCGCTGATTTAAAAGACCGTCTCCGAACGACTTTCACGTGGGCTGAAGAGCACCTAGAAGCCTGCGTGCAAAGTCCAGAGTACACAAGGGTTCATGCGAACCAAATTAAAACCGTCCACCAAACTCTCCTCACAGGGAACGGAGCCTAACTCCGCCCCCGCCGAAGAGAACAATGCATAGCATTAAATAGGGCAGGTGCATGTTCAATCAGGACATTTTAAACATGCACTAATAAAACAAATGTCCATACATAACTTCACGTCTATTATTTCACACTCAACAATAACACCATGCATGCTTTGGAAACGCTCACAGAAGTGGTAAAGAATGACATGATGTATACTCAGGCGGTTAGAAACTTAATGCAGGACCTCACTCGAGAGGTTAGGTCATCCATAAATAGCCTTGCTGAAGGACGGATTCCTCCGTACCTGGTACCAGTAGATTTGGTTGAAAAGGTTCTCAAATCTGCCTGTAGTGAAACACTGCAACCACCGCAAACACGCCTGGCGTACAGCCTAGGTAGTGCAATTCCAATATTTGTAAATCCTGACAACTTGGAGATAGGATTTATGCTAAACCTTCCCATCATTGAAAGAGCTAACGTGTATAGGCTTAAATCAGTATTGAATGTCGGTTTTTGGCAAGGTGACACCCACGTACACCTACAAACCCCCTCAATGTTGGCCTATCATGATGCTGACCCCAAACTTTATTTAGTCCCTAATTTGGATTTGTGTACCAAAACCAAAGACATCCACTGGGTATGTCCAAGCAATCCATTTATCAGAGATGTTACCAATTACCAGTGTGGTCTAAGGCAGGTGTGTGAAACTCATTTTGGTTTAGGGGCCGCATACAGCTTAATCTGATCTCAAGAGGTCCACACGAGTTAACTCATTGCAAGATTAAATAGAACTAATAAATGTGGACTTGTTGATTTTTATATTAAATTAATTTCACTTTTACACTATATTATGAATAACCTCAGCGTTTTTAAGAAAAGTATGTGCAATTTCAACAATACTTTTACTCAGTTAAACATTTACTTGTGCATTATGCATAAGAACTGATCACAGTGATTATAGAATGTTGAAAAACATTTATTCACATTTTTTGGAACTTAAAAACACTGTCCTGCATGACAAAATACATCAAACAGATAAAGATTAAGAAATTGCCAGACAGGACACTGAAAAAATAAAAAATAAAAATGTTTTTTTTTTTTTTTTTTTTTTTTTATAATGATAATGCATTTAGCCACAGGGCCGAACTAAATTGTTCGACGGGCCGGATCCGGCCCGCGGGCCGTATGTTTGACACCCCTGGTCTAAGGAATGAATCCCCTGAACAAAACTGTCAGGCTAGAATGACCCTTAAAGATGCAGGTGTTGAAACCAAAATTGAGCGGGCAGGTAACCGCTGGCTCGTTAGCACCCCAGAGGCAGAAGCCCTGTTATCTTACGAGCAGCACGACACAGTTACTAGACTAAAACTGCCCAACCAAACCATTTTCTGTTCCCCACCTCAAGGTGCTGTAGTCCACATTGGAAACATGGTCCTGCATCACTTTGACATTGACAAAGATGACTCAGAGATTGAAATAATAGATGTCTTTAAGGGATACAATTTCAGCATTGATGTCGGCATTGAAAGACAGCTTTTACTTGCGGGCACCCAGCTGATTAAATTCAGTCTCACTCCATCAGAGTTGAGCTCGGTCCCTCTGATTCGCTTCCCCAGAGCTACAGACTCGACCGACACTCACATTATGACCATTATTGTGGTTCTCCTTGTATTTGGATGGGCCATCACTACTGCGATGGCGTATGTAGCATACAAGCAGATCAAACAGTTGCAAACCAGGGTTGACACCCTCACCTTCGTCGTCCCCAGGTTCGTAACATCAGCCCCTCAAAGGCCACAAGCTGATTAGACTACGAACCGCTGTCTCTTTCCTTTCCCCTCTCTCCTTTCCTTGGTTCAAAGTTCAAACCTGATGACCAATGAATGTACCGACAATGGTGATTGTGAAGTTTGCATTCATTTTTTTTACTTTATTGTTTGCCTTATTAGCCAATAGAAATCACTAGCTCCACTTTGCCGCTTGAGCAAAGTGGAGGACGGTTGCTTCGCATCGTCCATTCATTTCTGATAATGGACACATCGTCGGGCATTATCCCTTACATAACTGTGCTTCGATTGCTGGAGATCCCTGCAAACCTGCACAGATAAGCCGGTAGCCTATGTGGATGGATTGAAGTTACAGAGCCTGTGTTTGAACAATGAGGGAGGGAGTTATAGATAACTTGTGGACCCATTTTCTAGAATAACAGGGACAGTCGATCTGTCCCCGTTTAAAATGTACCCGAATTTGTCTGAAATTTTAGCATTTTATGAATGAGAACTAGGTCTGAAGTAAACAGCGGGAGCTGTTGTTAGACAGACAGAAACCATGTTCCACACATGAGGATGCGGTTAGACAGCGGCCTCCTCCCCCTTCCCTTCTCTCTAACAGGGTCTTTACAGTCTTCACAGCCTGAAGCCTGCTCTTAGGAGATTGTTAATACACAGCTTTGTTTATTTACAAACATGCTACAATGTTGTAAGACCAGGAGCCCGTTCTTTTAAAAAAAGAGGAAGAAGTTGCTTTTTAAAATATAGTTTAATACATAAAGGCGACCATTTTGTAAAACATTCTTGTATTTCACTTTTACTTGTCCCTGTGTTCTAGTGGGTCCCGTGGAGGCTCTGACATAAAAGAACAAAGCAAATATGAAATGATTAAAAAGCAAAAATACATACTGTAGAAAGTGATAGAAACATCTACCATGGACAGCACTCATGCATGTAATTTGTCTGCTACTTTTTGCCAGCCCTCTCTCCTGGCTTTAGCAGACTTTGAAGTGTTACCTGTTGTTTTAATTAATGACTCAAATTCGGCATAACCTTCCATTAAAAGCTCTTGTTCTGTTTGTGAGAAAAACTGTGGCCGTTCTTTGGCCATGCTGAACAGCCAATAGCAGCGTTGCTGATCATTGTTTCTACTATCGACACGTTTCCCCTTTTAAACCGACGCATGAACGCACAGTTATCTCAGATAACTCAATCAAGCCATGCTAATCATAAACAACAGGTGTGTTCGAAGAACCCAATTAGCTGGATCATGATTAGCCGGATGAAATCATCTTGGATGTCTCATTTGATCTCGGATGTTTTAAGCAACGTACGAAGAATGGGCCCCAGAACCTTGTTCCTAGAACCTAGTGTTTCAATAAAATACCTTGTCTAATCCCTCATTCTTCTCCACCCTAGATCCACTCCAAATTTTCTGTCTTTGCTTTGTCAGTATTGTAGAAATTAAGACTGTATATTTCATGTTGTTTGTGTTTACCGCAGGTATGATGAATCTTTGCATAGTTTATTTCTGTCCTTGACATACTTGAGTGTTTGTTTTTCTCTTTGACATTCAAGGTTGTTCTCTTGGCCCCAATGATCCAGTGAGTATTGCCTTATCTTTACTGAGAAGCCAATCAACATATGCCTACAAACGTTCAACACCATGTGTATAAAAGGAGAGTATGAGGAGATTTGTGTGAAACACACACCTGTTGCTGGTGAAAATAGAAATACCAAATGGATTCAATGAAACACACTATGCTGTGCTGTTTTCTGCTTCTTGGTTTTGGTGAGTTCATCATTAAATTAGCTTTTTTTTTTTTACTTACAAAGGAAATTTCTTTGGGGGGGAGGGGGCTCTGTCTTTGTAAAGAGATTTTTATCTCTTTTAGATCAGGCAGATGAAAGTTAGGATTTCTTGATGTGTATTCTTTGTCATATGGGACAAAGTGACGTTACTATTTGTATGATAAGTAACAAAGGATGAAGGAGAAGTAAAAATAGAAATTGCTCTTTTTAAATACAGTCATTTGGCAAAACTGAATTTTATTATGTTGCATTAAACTAGCCTTTTTTAACAAACTAGATTTTCTGACTTGAAGTGATTACAAGGGAAATTTTAAAACATAAAGACTTTGACATACCATATTAACTTTTATACAAAAGAGTTTAATTAAAAACAATGACAAGACGTACTAGAATAATCCTAGTGCACATCTTATAAACTGGGGAACATGATGGTCTAGAGAAGTTTGACACATTCAAAGGAAAAATGGTCTTTCTGAAGTATCGTCAAGTATGTGAGTGGTGAAATATTTGATACTGTTTAATTTTTTTATGATCTATCACCGTGTGAAAGCTTAATTTATTCATACAGCATTTTATAAAGAAAGATAATTTACAAGTAAAGTTTAACGCGTGCACACATGTGCAGTCTTTTGTCAGGAGCATGGCATTTTGACCCAGACTCTGGGAGATCGTGGACAAGTTTCTGCAAAGCCAGTACAAGCTCTTTTTGGAGATGCAGAGGTGGGTTTTCTCTCAATTTTATTTAAAAAATGCTTCACGTTTAGAATCATGTTTTATATTCTGTCCAAAAATACTGTCAGAGCTGATCAAATTCCCAATTCCCTATGTTATATTTGGATTTTAGTAAAATATTTTGTGCAGGACTACAACTTTGACTTTGAAAACACATTTTTTTTGCAGTTTCAGAGGTAAGTTTTTGCTGTGAAATACCAGACAGAAAGGCTTTGTGAACAAAGCTTTATTCTCCCTCTTCGGTTCTCAACCAGACTACACTAAAGAGAGATATTTGTACTCTTAGTATTAATTACATTTAATCAGCTCTTGTTCAAAATCTTAAAATGCTTGAACTAATCAAAACTACATTGATTTATTCAATACTACATACCAAACAATTTATAATTTTTTATAATTTATCATTTTTATGTTTTTAAAACAAATTATTTCAGTGCATTGAAATGACCCTTTTTTGATGCCCACAAATACAGTAACTGACAGATCACAAATATTTTCCAAAGAATATGTCCTTACAGTAATTAGTTCAGTTATGAAGTGTTGTAGTTTTTGAACTGAGGCTGATTAAAGATGGATCCGTCAAATGTGGTGAACTTGACAATCCAAATGCAGAAAGAAGGCATATATATGCCTTCTTTCTGCATATGGATCGAACACTGACACTACATTTGGATCAGACAAAAGTTTTACAAAAAAAAAAAATCTAAAACTGGAGTCAAGGGACCGTCCAGTACACTAATTCACTGGAGGAACACAATTAACAAAGAAACAGACTGGTTGCAAATGCAGGAGGATCTGACAGTTCTGACATTTACTAAGGAAAGCAGGAAACAGGTGAATCAATGGCCAGACAAGAGAAGGCTGAGGAGTACAGGAAGCTGAGACACTGCTGGATGGTAACCAACACAAAGAGCTTAACTAAATACAAAGAATCTATAAACCAAAGGGGGAAAAAGCCTAACATCAACATCGGAATTGTAACCAATGTTTTCTTTTTTTTTCTTTTTGAAAGTCTGTGCGTTGTGAGTGGGGCACTAGGGTGGGAAGGTGTGAATGAGATTGTGTGTTATTTTTTTTACTTGTCAGGTTTGGGTCCAAACCGCTCCCTCTCCCAAGAACATCTCAAGTCTCCGCTAGGTACGGAGCCCCCCGTCCAACCCCCCTCCTCTGGCTGGCTCCTTGGCCCACTGGTGCATTGGCGGTCCTCGGGTTCGGGGCCGATTCCCGGGCGGCCGCTTCACGGGGACTGGCCACCCGGGGCTCGGTTGGGGCTCTTTCCGGGGGACGAGGCGCCCCTGGGGCCTTGGGGCCCTGGGGCCCATGGCCGGTTCCACATCAGCGTAGCTGGCTGCCGGTGGAGCCCAGGGGCTCACCCCCGCAGCTCCTGGGAGCTTCGGCATTGCGACGGCTGGGGGATTTCCTCGGGGTCATCTCTCCTCTTCCCTTGGTGGGGGGGGAAGGGCAGATTTCCTGTGTTCGCCCCTCTTGGGCGCCCTGCTTTGGGGGCCCCTTTGGTGGTCTGGGGTTATGGGTCCCCCGGCGCCTGCCTCGGTGCTTGTGGTGGGGGGCAGATCTTTGGTTCTTTACAACCATTATTGAGCATTTTTCTTTTGGATAAATTTTTCATACACAAGTGTACTCTCACAAACACCTACAGGTGCTGGGTTCCAGGTACTCAGTGTTCACTTCTATACAGATAGCCCATCATTTATTTATTTATCTTTTTTTTCAGCTATCACATTATACATGTCAGATTAAATAATAATACATAACATTCAGCAATGGTATCAAGGTGTTACTTTATTGTATCTGTTATATTATATCCGTTGGTTGTGCAGTTCTTTTTACATCTCTCTTTCCAGGTGGTGAAGCAGACTGAAGACGTTTTATCATTCTCTCCATTTTATCTCCTCTTCTCTTTCTTTTTTCTCTTCTTGTTCATTTACTCTTCTACTTTCCCATTGTAGTGTCCACATAATTTGAAATACTCCCCACATGAATCACAATAAAACTATTTACATGCATAAATCAAGCATAGCACTATGGTGAAAGCTGACTGCTCCACTTGTGAAAGTAAAATCTGTCGAGCTCTTTTTGGCATTAAGACAACAATTCTTATTGCCACATTGCTAGACAGGACACTGGGAAAAAACAAACAAAAAAACATTGGAATCGTAACCAACGTGAACAATAACATAAAAATAGGCAAGAATCTCAACACAAATAAATTAACCAAATTGCAAGACCCAAATGACAATAATAAACAATCCATGAATAAATTGAACTTGAAAAGCAGAGCGACAAGATCCAAATTAAAAAGCACAAAACCAAAGTCTCATAGATCATCACAGTTCCATATGCCTTACAGTAGTAAGTAATAAGTTTTTATTTAAACTGTGATTCTGATGTTAACTTCAGGGTGGCAACAGTCCATCAGACTGTAGACAATAGGGTGATAAGTTAACATGGTTAAGATGGTTTGCTAAAATGCAACAATCTAATATACTTTAAAAGCAAAACAGGCTAGAGTTAAAGTTACACATCTTGATGAATAAAGTATTGTATAATACAAAGAAAACAACAATCCTCTACATGTCAACAAATAAGACAGATTTTGAGCTTTTGTTAAAAATCTTATTTAAATTAAGAAAATTCATCAAATCAACATTAAAACCAACTGCAATAAATGCTCGTTTAACAACTCAGTCTCAAACATACAAGCATAACACCAACTATACTATTGTTATGCAATTACTCCTGTTTGATTATGAAGATTATTATTAATTAGGCACCCGCCTAAAGGTTTCCATGACGATGGAACTCTGGGAGCCAGAGGGAGAAGCTCCATTGGGATACAATGGCAACCAGTGGCGGCTGGTGCTAAAAAAACTGAGGGGGGCGCACACAAAAACAAATGAAAAACAAACAAAGCAAATCTTAAAAAATAGCACTATTTGAACATGAATTTTGCCCTCCTTTCCTTCTGCCCAGCAAATTTCTCAATTATATTCTTAATTGTTAAAGTCAGTCATCTCTGTGACTAGTCTTTTCTCCATTGACAACATGGCCAATGCATTCAGCCTGTCCTGAGTCATTGAGTTTCTCAGAAAAGTCTTGATTCTTTTCAGAGTTGAAAAGCACCTTTCAGCTTTCAGCTGTGGTCATGGGTGTGGTGATGAGGGTCTTCAAGAGCGTGACAGTTTCTGAAAAGACTTCTTCTAGATTGTTTTCCTGATTTTAATAACATTTGCTGCCATTTTTTAAGGCTGTGTTATGAAATGTGTTACAGCATTTTTGTGGGACAAGATTATACAAAATTCAGTAACCAAATGTTTTATTCCCCATTACCCATAAACTTCAGTACAACTTAAATAATAAAATATCTTGCTGACAAACATTACATCAACATACCTACACAGCATAGACACAACTAAAGGTATTTCTAACTACAAAGCACATCTTCCTAATATATTAAATAACATTACAATAAACCAGTGTAACAGTGATTTTCCACAACAACTCACCTCTGCAGCAATCCTTTCATGGTCTTCTAAACTGAGTATCCAACACTAATTCACTGGCTGACTACTAGCTACACTGCTTTATCCAACCATGGAGTGGAGAGATCACTTGCCTGCTGCTGAATTTGTAAATTAAGACGATCCGGTCCAAGCTCCTTTATCCTGTTTTTTTTCTTCAAGTGAACGCTTTGTAAAAGCATTTTTTTGTAAAGACAAAACAGAATTTTCTCTCATTTTGAAACTACTCAACTTTGCAAGCATAACCGTGAATCAACCTAACGAACTGCAGCTGAGCTGAGTCGAATCGGGGATTGTCCAATCACACAATGTTTTTAAAAAAATTAGCCAGTACTGACACTCTACCAGTAATGACGCAACAGAATAGGTGTGTCCGGGACGCAGAGCAGTGCGCCCCTATGCAAAACCCTAGATAACCAATTAAAAGTCAGCCTCAGATCACGTGCTTGCCCAAGTTGCTGCGCCTACATTCACTCCCATTAGACCGGCGCCCTGCACATAGGAAAGGAGGAAGTGTGCACAATGTGAGCAATTAAATAGAATTATGTATTTACTATTTTAATAAATTCTAACATGTCTATTGGACACACAGTATGAATAAATACATTTCTAAGTACTTTGCAGTTCAGAAATCATTTATTATCTAAACGATTTAAAGGGGGCGGCGCCCGAGCGCCCCCTACTGGCCAGCCGCCACTGATGGCAACTTTCGACGCCCGCTGCAGCAACTGTGATTAATGTAGGAATCTGAAATTTGCACAGTCACTTCCTCTTGACATTTTAAAATTTTCATGTGACTTTCAGCCATGTGTCAGTTTTCTGTGCCATTTTGCATTTAACATGCTTTCCTATTGGGCCTTTGCTTCCAACAGGAGCTGGCATGATGCCCAGAAACGACCCAATTGGCCAATACAGCACCACCCACCTGTGGGAAATGGTGCTACACGTCATTTTGGTCAAATGTTGAGTTCTGGGCCCAGATGTGGTGAGGCTGAGTTTCTAAAGGAGGCCAATCTGTCCCATGAACTTTGGTCACGTTTGGTGACAATAAGTATTGGCACCCCTATTTGAGGCACTTCCCAGTACAGGATTTGGACCAAACTGACAGAGTACAATCACCCGGTCATACTGAACACAACCATGTTAGCGGCTAACAGTTAGCATGTTGCTAACCGGAAGTAGCTCTAGGAAGGTCTCACCAACTTCTGCTTCACAGAGTTTGTACTTTTCATGCTACACTGAAGTATTTAATCATGTTTTAATAACACCAATTTTCCATGCTGCTTGGATGCAGACCTTCTCCTGTCGGCTGGTTTTGACGAAGACAAATCCTTTTCACACTCAGAAAATTTGATTTAAAATCCCCAAGTGATAAAAGCCTACGACCAAGGAACTCAGAAGCTTTGCCTTTGACGGTTACGCGCACCACCAGACGGGCGCCTTCTTCAACAGAGTTCCCCCGCCTTTTCAAAAAAGTGCAACAAATACTCATGTTGTTCACGTCTACATGCCTATGAGAAATAGTTTTTTTCTGCGTTAACATCAAAAAGAAGTAGCGGTCAAGCCTGCAGGTAAAGGTTAATATGATTCTTACTGTCAACTGGCCGCATCAGAGGCCTGTGCATCTCTAAGAAGCAGATTAATTTCTCCCACTGATGGGCGATAAGCACAGCTCCACTACTTCCTGAACCTGAGCAGCTCCTTTGTTTTTTTGTCTTTAATCACTGGATGAACGAGTTAGGCAACAGAGTCCGCAGCTCAGCAAAGAGTTAGCCAGAGCACAGCAGAAGGTCCTTCAGCATGCAGAGAGTCCACAGCTCGGCAGAGAGCTAACCAGAGCTCAGCAGCAGGCCCTTCAGCACGGCAGAGAATCCACAGATCGGCAGAGAGCTAACCAGAGCTCAGTAGCAGGCCCTTCAGCACGGCAGAGAATCCACAGCTCGGCAGAGAGCTAACCAGAGCTCAGCAGCAGGCCCTACAAATGATCAGAAGGTGCAAACCAGGCAGACAGGCGAGGAGTAGGTGTTGAATGATGACGGACTGGCAAAGAAGTTGTCAGGAACCAGGGACGGATGGACCCAGTATTTAGCCAGACACGAAAAGTGCAAACAAAAATGCTTTAATATAGCTCAAAAATAAGCCAGACAGGCATAAGCAGGCTCAGTGGTCAAAAAACAGTCCAAGGTCGATACACAAAAATGGCAGTCCAAAACCGGCAGAAATCCAGACAGGGATAAGGCAAACTCACAATCAAAAGCAATCCAAAAACAGATACTAGTCAGGTAATACAAATAAATATCCGACAGGAAAAACAGGAACAGGATCAGGCTGGCTCAGAAACAAAGGCAATCGGGTCAAAATCAACAGGGCTATCAGAATACAGAATGCTGGCTAAGACTCACCAAAGGCTTGAAAAACAATGATCTGGCAGATTGGAGAGGTTTGTAGCAGGACTATATAGGGGAGTGAGCAGGTGAACAGGAGTGACTAATCACAAGTGACAGGTGGAAATAATCAAAGGGAAGGTGGTAACTGAAATGAACTGAACTGATTCGTTAGTGACTAGAGGTTGACAAGTGAGCAGATCTGACTGGCTGGTAACTGGTGATTGGGGAGTGACAGATAAACAGATTGAGTGAGCTGGCAGCTTGCTGGGAGGAGACAGAACTGAACTGGAAACAGAGATGTGAACTGATCAAAATAAAGCAAAGAACAAACAAAACAAAACCCAAATCGTGACAGAAGTGAAGGCAGAGGGAGGTTTAAGTAGGGAGGCTGGCAGGTGAAGTGAGTCTGGCTAATTAGTGACTGACAGATGAGATTAACTGCAGTGGGAGTGATGGGAAGGCTGAATGAGAGGGGTAGGAGGAGACTGAAAACTAACCTTAAATAAAGCTATATCCTATCTAAACCCAGACAACGAGGAAGAACTGAAAAATAGTTAACAAAAGCCAGATCCAAACTAAACCCTGACAGTGGTGATGTGAGGTGAAAAGGTGTTACACATGTTAAAAAAAAGCACAGACTTGGAGACCCCTTGACAAGAATGCAAGTGATTGTGTGTGTAGTGCAGCATGAGCATGTATGAGGCATTGCTGCAAAGCCATGGACAATGCAGTCGACTCTCCCTGTAGCTCTACGCTTCTCCACGAGTGAATGCTGCTTGTCGGGACTTTGAAGCAATCAACTGGTTCCCTTATTTAGGACATTTTTGACCAATCTGTATAATATGATTGAATTTGACTTTGTAAAGTGCCTTGAGATGACATGTTTCATGAATTGGCGCTATATAAATAAAATTGAATTGAATTATAAACTTACACAAAGTGTGTACAACTACATTATGTGTATGTGTATGGTAGTAGTTGATGTGCAAGTATATTGTTTGCTCCTATAAGGTGAGTTAACTTTAGTCAGTGAGTCAGCTAACACGTGATCATCTCTCGTTTCTTCAAGGCCTTCTGTGTCTGAGGAGCCATCAGCCATGGTATCCAAAGGTCTGGATAAAATAAGAGAAGACGACGATATATTATGTGCAGAACATACATTTTTAAAACACAAGAAAAAAATACAACTAAACTGCCTCTTCATTCTGCCAAAGCTAGGATAGTGCAGTAAAACTCAAGCTCAGTACAGAGACTCAGAAGGAGGTTATATCCTCAGACAAGTCACTCTGTTTTACATAGCATACTTTGCACACTACATTACTCAATTAGTTTATCACTCAAATCATGTCATTGCTTTATCACTTGAACTTTATTAATACTTTTTCTTCCTTCTTGTCAACAGCTCTTTCCATCAGTGTTCCTATTTTCCTCCACTCTCATTTAATCTCCTTTCTATCTTCCTATCTTCTTCCTCTCTTCTCTTGTATCAATCTTACGTTATTCTAAAACAGAGACATTATATAATTAAAATCACTTACACAAACATTAGAATGTGCAAGATGAAAACGTATTATTATTATTATTATCTCATCTGATTAAATACTAAAAATGGTAATTACCACAATATTAGGAGCTACAAGCAAAAACAACATAATAAATTAAACAGGTGGTTATCTCTTCGTCCATCATTCTCAGATCATACAGATCTTGTCTCATTCAGTTCTCCTGTTACTGACTCCTTTTTTCATGAGGAACTTTCATATATCCAAACTGAGTAGTAAAAAAGCACACCTAAGCCTGGAAGTCTATGCTCATAAATCACAACCATAAATCAGCTAAACAACTTGTAAAAACTCTACTTATAACTAACTAACTATCTGAAATATAAACTAAAGGTCACCAATCAGTTCTAAAACCACTTTAGACAAACCCTTGTTGATCCCTGGAGAACCAGCATACCAGATTAGCACCTTATAAAGAGTTTTCAATCATTGTGTTACATTTTATCCGAGTGTCTTACTCATGCGAGCAGCAACTTGTGGTCTTGTCTTACTTTTTTATTGATTATTTTTTAATCAATAAACCAAACATTTTTCACAGGATCAGCCCGATCCAAATAAAATGAATCGTTTAACACACTTACCATAACTCAGGGAGGCTCCACATCAGTTTCCACCGTTTATGACCATGAACTTCCACATCTTCTTCTTCTGTTTTAAAAGTGGTGCGCTCTTCTTCTTCTCCGTGTTTTAATGGGTGCTGACCACATCCAAAGGGATCACTACCGCTCATCTAGTGGCGCTTTGTTCCTCATCTTTATATTATCAGCAGCGCAACCAACTACCATAACACCTGTTTCTGGGCGCAACAGCTCTACCGTAATAACAGTCTACATGCAACTTTTTCACCCTCGGTAAAATCGGGGACATTTCCGTGGACAGCTTTAGCCGGGGACAGGTGGTCCAAAACGGGGACATTCCCCGGAAATCGGGGATGTCTGGTCACCCTACCCTTACAGGACCTTTTAAAATAGCACTGTTGGTTAGTCACATGGGACAGCCAAGAGGAAAGGCTGCACATTAGTTGAGCTCCTGAAACCTGTCTTTATTTTCATACATTTGAAACATACACTTCGGCTTAAGGTCATATTTCTGAGCATGTTGCTGATTGGAAACACCCTTTTTCAAAGGAGCAATGGCTATGAGGCTAACTACTAAGAAACAAGCTAGCAACCACACCGACTACAACATAGATAACGCCTCACTCCTGGTGAATAAATCCAAAGCACAAGATGAGAGTGCTATTGTGACATTACACGAACAGCTGAAGAAAATGAATAACATCCTGATGACGGTGGCAGCTGACGTGACCACTATTGAAAATACAACTGAAGACCTAAAGGAATCGGTGGAGAGATTTCAGGTGCAGATAAGCAAATCAGAACAGCGCATTTCGGATCTGGAGGATGACAACAATCAGGTTGAGAGCAAGTTGGACAAATGTGTAAAGAAATTTGAAGCATTGTGTGTTGAAGCAGATGAAGAAAATCGAAGTTGAAGAAATAATGTCCGCTTGCTGAATCTGAAAGAGGGGCTTGAGCAACCAGGGAAGATGCCGCAATATGTGCACGAGATCCTTGCAGATGCTTTTGGGTGGGGGGAATTTAAGGCTTAGGGTGCACACAGAGTCCTGAGCCCACCTGCTCTAGATCACAAGCTCAGGCTCCTTCCCCACCAGAGAGGTGACATTCCACGTCCCAAGAGCCAGCTTCTGCAGCCGAGGATCGGCGATATATATTGAATATATATATATTGAATATATATATATATATATATATATATATATATATATATATATATATATATATATATATATATATATATTTTTTTTTTTTTTTTTTTCCCCCGCTAATGTCTAACAAAGCTCTGATGCCTTCACAGAGCAGCTGCAATATAGATAGATAGATAGATAGATAGATAGATAGATAGATAGATAGATAGATAGATAGATAGATAGATAGATAGATAGATAGATAGATAGATAGATAGATAGATAGATAGATAGATAGATTTTTTATTTATTTTTTTTGTTATGGCCTGGGTCTTGGACCATAACAAATCCAAAGGGAAGCCCCACATGGGATAACTTAAAACGGGATTTATTTAACAAAAATCATAACTGGTTGGAGAAGAGAGGGAAAGAGAGAAGTACATGGCAGAGAGAGAGAGAGAGAAAGAATGAGCTGAGCTCCTCCGAGCTGGTCTGATCTGAGCTGCTCCCAGCTGGGGTTGATCATCTGGTGCTTGGGCTGAAGCGGAGCTTGCGCTGTCAGGTGAGGAAGTTTGCTGCCGTCAGTCTGGCAGCTGCCTTCACTTCCAATCAGCACCAACTAGAAGCTCTACACAGGGACTCAGAGAAAACTATATATATATATATATATATATATATATATATATATATATATATATATATACTGTAACTGTGTTTTTGTATATAGTAATAAAAAATAATTATTAAAGTGTATGAGTGGCTGTGTTTTGCAGCATACATAAATTCTGTCAGAATATTCAATTACTTTTAACCACACTAAGAATATTTAAATGCACTGAACCATTTGTGATAATAGCTATAGCTTTAAAGTAAAAAAAAAAAAACAACGTGAAAATTAGTTCAATAATCAGCGAGTATAGTTGACTAAAATTGCTTCTGCACCTGGTTAAAACATTACACTGAGCGGAGTTGTCGACCGCCCCAAGGTGGCGCCCCTAAATCTCGTCAGCGCCTATAGGCGAGAGTGGTCGATGCAGGGTCTACTCTTTATATATGGCCGTTTCTCAATATGCGTTCTTGAGCGTTCTCGTGTGCTCGTGACACGTCATCAGCCTCAGCCCGAGCACTGTTCCAATACCACTGAGCTATATTATATAGCTCAGTGTCCAATACCCGAGAACGCCAAATTCCCTGAATTTGGAGAACGCTGAATTCCCCGGATGTTGTTCTCGCCCGCCCTCTTTATCGAGCATGCATAAGAGCAGACTTGTGCGTTCTTTAAACTGACCGCTTGCCCAGAATGCACCCCGGCCGCAGCTTGATTCGAGACAGCGCAAACAGAGCTCAAAGCGGTAAGTAAAAAAATTCCCTTTTCTGCTGCTGTTGTTCTTCAAAAGTACGTTTTAAGATCGTTTGAGTTGAGAACATTATACTTTTAAGCTTCCCTATGTGGCCTGTTTACAGAGTTAGTGCGTAATTAAAAAAAGTAGTGTGCGTAATACCGCTGGTTATGATTTATTTTTTTTGTGTTTATCTGACTGACGTGTGTTGCTTTATTAACTCAATACTTTCTGGAATAAATTGTAAATGTCTGCCAAGGACGACAGCAGCATATAAAATAAATAAATAAATAAATTCTATAAATGTTTTTCCTATCTAAGTGAGTTTCTTCTGAGTCAGGACACAAATAATTGAGAGGAGAAAGAGGGAAAGAAAACAATACTAATAATAGTATATGAAAAAACAGACATTTACTTTATACAAATGTTTAATCTTTGGAAAAGAATGAAGGTGTAATATATTCAACAAATTATTAACAGTTACTAACATGGTTTAAAACAAAGACATAACTCCTATTAAGATCTTATACAAATAGACAATGCCTATAAACTTACAATTAAAAATAGTTGGAATGGAAATTATTTAACAATTATTTAATGTAATTTCACAGGTGGTGAAAAAATGAAACGAAGCAGCATGTGAACATGACTCCAACTGATCTACGTTAGGTCAGGTGTAGTCATGTTCACTTAAACATGCAGCTAGCTGGAGCTGCTCCCTGTCTTCAGCCGCTGGATGGTCATCCTCTTCTGAGGTTGACCTCCTCGTCCTCCTCTGGGTCCACCTCCTCGTCCTCCACGTCTAGCTGGTCCCCTGCCTGTATACTAATATTGTGGATGATGCAGCAGGCAGCGATTACTTTTGGGGCAAACGTTGGGCGGACCTCCAACGCCCTAAAGAAGATGGAACGCCACCGTGTCTTCAGACCACCAAAGGCACGCTCAATGATGTTAATCAGCCTTGGCGTGGTGTCTGTTGTAGCGTGCCTCCACTAGACCTGTACCAAATATATAATTAACTTGTAATTTAGGTAATATGCTGATATGTCTTAATCTTCTATCCAATTTATATAATCTATGTATCAATTGTGTGTCATTGTTGGCTCTATTTAAGGACAAGAAGGTAAGAGATCTTACTGGCAAGCTGTTTTCACTGCGGGCCAGCCAGTAGAGGGTCCGCAGCACCTCTATGTCTCGTGGCCATCCATGGGCCTGGATGGATGGGCAGCAGCTGAAGGAGGAGGACGATGGTGGCCCTGTTTAGCCTGAAGGCTGGTTTCAGGTCCCCTTCATTAAAAAATATTTGGAGGATTGGCACAGAAGTGTTTATCCTCACATATTTTGTTTCTGTTTCTTCCTGTAAATAAAAAATGCCAAATGTTACCATAATTGTTTTTTTTTTCAATTCTCACCTTTTCACACCATAAAACTATACCTGCTTAACATGCAGAAATTATAATTCTCAAGAAAGAAAAGGTAAAATGTATAGTGTTGTAAAACTAGTCAAGTATAGTAAATGTAACAAATGGCTTCCTTTCTCTGGTCTTTTTACCATTTCACTGAAAAATGAGCTGAACTAACTGCACATAATTTATAGATTAATCACTGTAAAGGTGGACAGACATACAAATATGTTTTTTCCTTTCTTAATCAATGCTGTGAAGGTCAGGAGGTGCAATAAAGTAGCTTAACCCTACTGTTACTAATGTTAAAATTGGGTCTTCATTTTAATTATTTATAGAGAAATAGTCACAATTGCAACCTGATCACGTTTTTATTACCATCCTCAATGTTTTTTTAAAGATAAAAGTAGGAAATAGGCTGTCAATCTTAAAATGCCTACCAGTTGGCAATAGATGGATGAGCAAAGCCTGCCTTCTGAGCCTCCTCTGCTGCATCACCTCCTCTTCAGCCTGCTGGTAAAGCTGACCAACAACCGAAGCAACAGCAATATTGCTCGTATTCCTCATTTTGCTTCTACAAAGTGCTGATTTTTTAAAAAGATTCAATCGCCTCTACAACTACAATTACAACTCCCAACAAAGAAATTCCTGCTATTGCTGGTTTTATACCCACAATTTTGTAATTTTTTTTAAGATATTGTAACCTCTGTTGAGGGCTCCCCGAAATCACCACACACAGAGTTGGGTAGTCAGAACATTCACGTTTTAATGGCGGAACACACAGGTCTTTTCATTCGAACACATAGCCTTTTCGCTCACGGTTCGCTCCCTCTTCTCTGCCGCTAAGCCTCATGGGAAAACACATAACAACATAACATCACCCTCTAATCGCTACATTGCCCCCCCTCAGACGGTTAGCTGCCCCCAGCAACCAGGAATGCCTAAGTGAAATGAACCACAACATTGTACAACAACAGAACTCTTAACCCATTACGAATTAACTACAAAGTCTCTGAACCGTGCAGGAAGGCGCCGTTGTCTGGGGTTAGCACGCCGGGACTCACCCATGACAACTTGAGGCGTAGGCGAAACCACTGGCAGAGGGTCCGTCTTCAGCTCGCTCACCGCAGGCTTGCCTGGCTGATATGGGGCCAAACGGTCCCGGTGAAGAACCACCAGCCGGCCCCTCTTGCGCAGCCGCACCCGGTACACCACATCAGAAAGTCTGTGAATCACCACAGATGGCCCAGCCCACTGACTGGTGAGCTTTGGGGACAGTCCTTTCTTCCGTTCAGGGCAAAACACCCAAACCTTGTCCCCAGGCTCGAAGTTCCTCCCCCGACAGCGCGAATCATAGGCCCGCTTCTGCTTGAGTCCGGCTGCAGTTAGGCACTCCCGAGCCAGTTCATGAGCAACCCGCAGACGCTGCTTTAAATCACAGATGTAGCGCAGCCCTGGCCCAACAGGTTGCTCCGTTTCGGGGGGTGGTCCAAACACCAAGTCCACTGGGGTGCGTAGTTCATGGCCAAACATCAGCAAAGCAGGGGTGCAGTGAGTAGACTCCTGGACCGCTGTCCGATAAGCCCACAAGATGACAGGCAGGTGTAGATCCCAGTCATGTTGCCGTTTATCCACCAGAATAGCCAACTGGGTGGACAAGGTCCGGTTGAACCGCTCAACCAGCCCATCGCTTTGAGGGTGAAGTGGCGTGGTTCGTGTCTTCTTGATGCCAAGCCTCCGGCAGACCTCGCCAAACACCTCCGCCTCAAAGTTCCGGCCCTGATCACTGTGCAGCTCCTCGGGGGCACCGAACCGACAGAACATCTCGCTCACCAGTCTTTCAGCCGTGGTGGCAGCACTCTGGTCGGGGATGGCATATGCTTCCGGCCACTTAGTGAAATAGTCCATGGCAACTAGGATGTAGCGGTTCCCTCTTTCCGTCACAGGAAATGGGCCTAGTACATCCACACCCACTCGTTCCATTGGAGCACCCACCTGGTACTGCTGCAAGGGGGCATGTGAGCGCTGGGTTGGCCCTTTCTTTGCTGTGCAAGCATCACAACAATGGACATGGAGCTCCACATCTTGGCGGCAGCCGGGCCAATGGAATCTCGACCGGAGGCGTTGCAGTGTCTTGGCGACTCCAAAGTGACCTGCCCCCACAGAGCCATGGACCATCTGGAGCACCTTGGCCCGCAATTGTTTGGGCACCAGCAACTGGAGAACGTCACGCTGTGCTGCTGGAGCTTGCCACTGTCGATAAAGGAGCCCACCGTGGCAACAAATGGTGGACCACTGGGAGTACAGTGTCTTAGTCTCTGGATCTAGAGCTGCTATCGCCTCCCAGGTGGGCCGCTGGCCAGCCTCCACCCACTGCTTGATCCGAGCGAGAACAGGATCCCGATCTTGTTCCTCCTGCAGTTGTTCGGCCTCCATAACTTCCACACCATCCACAGACTCTTCGGTCACCCTGAGACACCTAGGATGTTGTGGGTTTTTGCTGGTGACTTGTAGAGCCACGGTCTGGGGGCCCATTGACTCACGTCCTTCCACCCGTTGACACTGCTTACAGCCAATTCCTGTTGCACACGGCCGGCGGGACAGGGCATCAGCATTGCCATGAAGCCGACCAGCCCGGTGAACGATTTGGAAGTTGTAATCCTGCAGTGCCTCCAACCACCGTGCTAGTTGCCCCTCTGGCTCTTTGAAATTCAGCAACCAGGTCAGGGATGCATGGTCAGTGCGAAGAAGAAACTTCCTCCCATAGAGGTAGTGGCGGAAGTGTCGAACCCCCTGGACAACAGCCAGCAACTCCCGCCGGGTGACACAATAGTTCCTTTCTGCCCGGCTGAGGGTGCGGCTGTAATAAGCAACAACCCGTTCTCCTGTCTCTCCCCCTTGCGAGAGCACCGCCCCAATGCCTCCATCACTGGCATCAGTATCCAGAATGAAGGGTTGGTTTGGGTCAGGATACTGCAGTACTGGGGCCCCCACCAGTGCCATCCTGAGGGCAGAGAAGGCAGCAGCACAGTCTTCATCCCAGTGGAAAGTTTGTCCCTTTTGGGTCAGCCGATGCAGGGGGCTGGCGAGAGTGGCAAAGTCCTTTACAAATCTCCGGTAATAGGAGGCTAGCCCCAAGAAGCTACGCAGCTCCTTAGTGTTCCGAGGCTCTGGCCAATTTCTCACTGCACTGACCTTGTCTGGGTCTGTAGATACTCCGGCTGCACTGATGATGTGGCCCAGGAAAGTGGTCTCTCTCCGGAGCAGGTGGCACTTCCGTGGGTGAAGTCGCAGGTTAGCCTGGCGAATGGCATCAAACACTTCCTGAAGGTTGGCCAGGGCGGCCTCGAAACTGTCTGCGTGCACCAGAAGATCATCCAGGTAGACCGCGCAGCGGCTTCGTGGAATATGGGCCAACACCCTTTCCATGAGGCGTTCAAAGGTAGCTGGGGCGTTGCAGAGACCAAAAGGCATCACCTTAAATTGCCACAGTCCTTGACCAATGGTGAATGCTGTCTTTGGGCGAGCTTCTGGAGACAGCTCCACTTGCCAATAACCGCTGCGAAGGTCAAGGGAACTGAACCAACTGGACCCAGCAATGTAGTCCAGCGTATCGTCAATGCGTGGGAGGGGGTAGGAGTCTTTGCGGGTGTTTTCATTCAGTCGTCGGTAGTCAACACAGAACCGCCAGTCTTTGTCTTTCTTTCCCACCAGCACTACCGGTGCGGCCCAGGGACTGTTGGAGGGCTCTATGACATCGGCCTTTAGCATCTCTTCGATCTTCTTCTCTGCCACAGCCCGCCTTGAAAAAGGCAGACGGTGGGGTCGTAGACGGATAGGTCTCGTTTCTCCAGTGTCGATGTCGTGCTGTACCAGATTAGTGCGAGTACACTCCTCATCCTTAGCAGCAAAAATGTCAATGTAGGCCTCCAGCAGGTCCTGTAACCGTTCACTCTGCTCCTGGTCCAGTCCTCCACAGCTTCGCAGGCACAGCTCCCGTACAGCCTGCCTTGTCTCCTCTGATGGCAGTTCTGCATGTGCCTCCTCCGTCTCCACCAAGTCATCCAGTGGCCTTTGAGGAGCCCCGTTGCGGTCTTCTGCTAGTGTTGGTGCATTAACCTGTTGCACCTTCTCTTGACGTTGGGAGTGAAGTTGAACGGCTTTGTGGCCCATTCGGAGCGTGGCTGAAGTAACATCTATGATGCCCCCCCACGCCGCCAGCAAGTCCAATCCAATAATACAGGGGTCCTGGATTTTCGCTAGCCAAAACATGTGTTGACTTTTCTGACCCTCCACCTCCACATCAAGGACCCGCCAGCCTTTCATCCTTGAGCGCTCCCCAGTGGCCGTGGTGATGTATTTCTTAGTTAGGGACCATCCTCTAGGACTTGGTGCCTCTGTTCCAGGCAGTATGCCCGGTCGAACCAAGGAGGCCGTGGAGCCAGTGTCTATCAGAGCACAGAGGGCAACACCATTTAGCATAATGTTCACATATAGTCCATGTGGGCTGCCCAGTCGTCCCAACCGCATTGCATTTTCAGTTGTAGGGGTGTATTCTGGTGGTGGCAGGCCCCCTCCAGTACCACCCCAAATCAGTTTAAAGGAGGCTGTAAGTCTCCTTTACGTGGAGCTGGTGCGGGACAATCACGAGCCAGATGCCCCAGCTCTCCACAACGGTAGCACTCTGGTCTTCTTCGTCGCCGGCCCCCGGATGGTGCTCGCGGTTGGACAGCTGTTGCTTGTCTCAGGTTATCCTCATCATCGCTCTCAGTACACGCTTGGTTTGCATACAGCCTCACCCCTGGAGCAGTATTCTTGACGCTTAGAATAGGCTCTACCCTCTCTGCCTCCTCCAGCACCACTGCCCAGCTGTTATGGGGGTGGACACTGATATGTTCACGAAGTCTGGCTGGCCGAAGTCCCCTAATGAAGGCTTGGAGGGCAAGTTTCTCCTGTATTGCTTTCTCCAGATCAGGGTAACCTTGTCGCGTTTGTAGCAGAATGTCAGCGGCATAAGAGCCTAGGGACTCACCTTCCAGGCGCCGGCGATTAATCAGCTGTTCCCTTGCATGCTCGGCATAAATCCTTCTGCCAAAACGCCTCCGGAGAGCTTCCTGGATCAACGGCCAACTGTGGCGTTCTTCTTGGCGTAGGTCAGACAGTACTTGTAGGGCACCTCCCTCTAAGCTCAAGGCGACTTGGAGCGCTGTCTCCTCTGGGGACCAGCCACCCAGTTCGGCAGCCATCTCCACCTGGACAAGGTAACCATCCAGTGCCGTCTCCCCATTATAACGCGGAAGCTTGGGTAGAGTTGGAAGGTGACGCCGTCGGGGAACCTCCTCCCTAGCGATCCTCTCCTCCGACTCTTGCCTTCCGATGGTAGGCGGGGAAGCAGGGACGGGGGCACCCGTCAGCCTCGACAAAGGCCGCCCTCGGACAGCGCTTGCTCCATCCGGTCGGCTGCTGCTGTCTCGAGTGTCCCTCGCGCTTTGCTCCGCCGTCTGCCTTAACAAAGGCAATTTGCTTCTTCTTCTCCGTCTTTCCGAGCCAGGCTGCTCCTCCGTGAAAGCGAGTTCTTCTTCCAGTTCGGCTAGCAGCCGTTCAATGTTCTGTAATGATGTCATTTTTAGCATCCCACTTCTGACACCAATGTAACCTCTGTTGAGGGCTCCCCGAAATCACCACACACAGAGTTGGGTAGTCAGAACATTCACGTTTTAATGGCGGAACACACAGGTCTTTTCATTCGAACACATAGCCTTTTCGCTCACGGTTCGCTCCCTCTTCTCTGCCGCTAAGCCTCATGGGAAAACACATAACAACATAACATCACCCTCTAATCGCTACAATATTTTATTAGACTTTTTAAAAATTACGTTTTCAATAAGATATGATGGTGTAGTGTATAAATAGTTTGAACGTTAAAGAAATGCTCAAGAGCTGCGGTGTGATGACGTCACGAGTACGCTTCTGTTCCAATACACAATATGTGCTCCGTGCTCGCGTTCTCGTCAAGTCCGATCTTCCTGTGTTCTTACCGAGAACAGACTTGACGAGAACGCGATTATGGACTCGCGTTCTCGTGAATTGAGAAACGGCCTCTGTCTATGGGTGTAGGTACCAGATCGTCTCGGGCTGCCAGATTGGCTCGGGCGCTACCCGATGACGTCTATATATGGCAACTCAACTCAAACAAACTATGTTATGCCCGCGGTATCCATTTGTTAAAAATTTATTTTATTTTGTTAATTTACCGTTATTTTCCTGTAAATTAGTCGAGGCATGAAAACTTTTAACATCATTTTGGAATACTTGTGTGGTAGTCTGACAATTTAATCGGTAATTTTGCAGGATCAAAGTTACAACCTTAGAGAAATTTAATTCCTCCAATTTTTTTTAAGTTGTGAAGGGAAACTAAACCATAAACTCATTTCATTTTTAATAAAAGTCAGCAGCCAAATTTAATTTTATCACGGCATTCATCACTTTAAAATCAATAACGTTCATTCCTCCTTTTTGTACTGATGTTGTTCTTTCTGATCACATGTTTTTTTTATTATTCCAGATGAAATTGTGATGAATTTGATTATTTTTTTATTGTGGTATTTGGTACATTTAAGATATATGCTGGATAAATTAGTCTGGCTAGCCCTTCCATTTTTGTTAACAATATTCTTCCAAACATTGAGCCAATTGTCAAATTTTTGTTGATTTTTTTTTTTTTTGTAAAATGGCTTGAATATTTGTTCAAGCTTTTGAGAAAAAAGAAACCGCTAAATTAACTTAATAAAATTGATTCGTTACAAATGCAGACAGCGGGCTCTATGTAGTTTGTTTGAGTGGTGTTGCCATAAGGTGACGTCATCGGGAGGCGCAAGGCCCACGGAGAATGTGGTGACGTCATCGGGAGGCGCAGGGACCATGGCGATTTTCTTCGTAAAATTGTCCGTTTACAAGCCGCAATCCCGCTCTCGAATAAAACCTACACCCCGCTATAATTACTTTAGTAAGTTGTCCAGACCAATTACAATATTTTGCGCAATTGAGCAAACGTTAAACCAACAATGTATAGTGACGTCATCAGAAGACGCAGGACCCGAGTCAATCTGGCAGCCCGAGGCCGTTTCTCAATATGCGTTCTTGAGCGTTCTCGTGTGCTCGTGTACTCGTGACACGTCATCAGCCTCAGCCCGAGCACTGTTCCAATGCTGAGAACGCCAAATCGAGAACGCGCCGAATTCCCCGGATGTTGTTCTCGCCCGCCCTCTTTATCGAGCATGCATCAGAGCAGACTTGTGCGTTCTTCAGACTGACCGCTTGCCCAGAATGCACCGCGGCCGCAGCTTGACTCGAGACAGCGCAAACAGAGCTCACAGCGGTAAGTTAAAAAATTCCCTTTTCTGCTGCTGTTGTTGTTCAAAAGTACGTTTTAAGATCGTTTGAGGCGAGAACATTATACTTTTAAGCTTCTCTATGTGGCCTGTTTACAGAGTTAGTGCGTAATTTAAAAAAAGTAGTGTGCATAATACCGCTGGTTATGATTTATTTGTTTTGTGTTTATCTGACTGACGTGTGTTGCTTTATTAACTCAATACTTGCTGGAATAAATTGTAAATGTCTCCCTAGGACGGCAGCAGCATATAAAATAAATAAATAAATACATTCTATAAATGTTTTTCCTATCTAAGTGAGTTTCTTCTGAGTCAGGACACGAATAATTGAGAGGAGAAAGAGGGAAAGAAAACAATAGTAATAATAGTGTATGAAAAAACAGACATTTATTTTATACAAATGTTTTATCTTTGGAACAGAATGAAGGTGTAATATATTCAACAAATTATTAACAGTTACTAACATGGTTTAAAACAAAGAAATAACTCATTAAGATCTTATACAAACAGACAATGCCTATAAACTTACAATTAAAAATAGTTGGAATGGAAATTAATTTACGCATTATTTTATGTATTTTTCCAGGTGGTGAAAACAAAAGAAATGAAGCAGCATGTGAACATGACTCCAACTTATCTACATTAGGTCAGGTGTAGTCATGTTCACTTAAACATGCAGCCAGCTGGAGCAGCTCCCTGTCTTCAGCTGCCTCCTCTGGGTCAACCTCCTCATCCTCCACGTCTAGCTGGTCCCCTGCCTCTATACTAATACTGTGGAGGATGCAGCAGGCGGCGATTACTTTTGGGGCAAACGTCAGGCGGACCTCCAGCGCCCTGAAGAAGATGGAACGCCACCGTGTCTTCAGACCACCAAAGACACGCTCAATGGTGTTTATCAGCCTTGGCGTGGTGTCTGTTGTAGCGTGCCTCCACTTGACCTGTACCAAATATAAAATTAACTTGTAATTTAGGTAATATGCTGATCTGTCTTAATCTTCTATCCAATTAATATCATCTATCAATTGTGTGTCATTGCTGGCTCTATTTAAGGACAAGAAGGTAAGAGATCTTACTGGCAAGCTGTTTCCCTATAGGATGCACCACAGGCCAGCCAGTAGAGGGTCACCAGCACCTCTATCTCCTGTGGCCATCCATGGACCTTCTGGATGGGCAGCAGCTGAAGGAGGAGGACGATGGTGGACCTGTTTAGCTAGAAGGCTGGTTTCAGGTCTCCTTCATTAAAAAATATTTGGAGGATTGGCACAGAAGTGTTTATCCTCACATATTCTGTTTCTGTTTCTTCCTGTAAATAAAAAATGCCAAATGTTACCATAATTGTTTTTTGTCACCTTTTCTATGCATAAAACTATACCTGTTTAACATGCAGATTATTATAGTGCTCAAGAAAGAAAAGGTAAAATGTATAGTAAATGTAACAAATGGCTTCCCTTCTCTGGTATTTTTACCATTTCACTGAAAAAATGGGCTGAACTAATTTATAGATTAATCACTGTAAAGGTGGACAGACATAAAAATGTTTTTTTTTTTTCCTTTCTTAATGATCAATGCTGTGAAGGTCAGGAGGTGCAATAAAGTAGCTTAACTCTATTGTTATTAATGTTAAAACTGGGTCTTCATTTTTATTAATATAGGAAAATTTCAACAATTTCAACCTGATCACGTTTTTAATATCATCATCAATGGGTTTTTTTTAAAGATAAAACTAGGAAATAGGCTGTCAATCTTAAAATGCCTACCAGTTGGCAATAGATGGGTGAGCAAAGCCTGCCTTCTGAGCCTCCTCTGCCGTATCAATCTTCTCCTTGCTCGGATTTGCCTCCACAACTGCATCACCTCCTCTTCAGCCTGCTGGTAAAGCTGACCAACGACCGAAGCAACAGCAATATTGCTCGTATCGCTCATTTTGCTTCTACAAAGTGCTGATTTTTAAAGAAGATTCAATCGCCTCTACAATTACAACAATTACAACTCCCCACAAAGAAATTCACGCTATTGCTGTTTTTATACCCACAGTTCTGTTATTTTAGATATTTTTTATACTTTTTAGAAATTAATTTAAATAAAAACGTTTTCAATAAGATATGATGGTGTAGTGTATAAATAGTTTTGAACGTTAAAGAAATGCTCAAGAGCTGCGGGTGTGATGACGTCACGAGTATACTTCTGTTCCAATGCACAATACGTGCTGCGTGCTCGCGTTCTCGTCAAGTCCGATCTTCCTGTGTTCTTACCGAGAACAGACTTGACGAGAAATGAGAAACGGCCCGAGTCAATCTGGTACCTACACCGGCGGTGTGCGAACCCCGCCAGCCGCCCGGAGCTGCGGCGGGGTGTGAACCCCGCCCGCCGGCCGGCACCGCCGCGGTGCGCGAACCCCGCCGGCCGGCACCGCCGCGGTGCGCGAACCCCGCCGGCCGGCACCGCGGCGGTGCGCAAACACCGCCGCGGTGCCGGCCGGACATGTGGCGGTGGCCAATAGGCCGGAGTGCGCTTGGCTGCGAGGGCCGATCGACGCCGCTTGCGGCTTTAACATCTTTCATATGCGGCATGTCAGCGTACCTCGAGTCGCTGTTGCGCGTTCCATAACAACAATGTTTAAAAACCATGGTTAGGAGACGTCTTAGACTTGGAAAAAGCGGTAGTTTTACCGAGTAAAACCAGGGTAACTACAGCGAAAGAGTTATTAGTGCAATGGAATGTTACTGCTTCATGTCATACATCACGTCACGGCATGTTCCTACAACGAACTTGGATCAATAGTGACTCGACTCGGACTTGACTCGGATGAGTAGTGGACTCGACTCGGACTCGACTCGGATTTTTTTTTTAATGACTTGGACTTGACTCGGACTTGAACACTGGTGACTCGAACCTGGACTCGGACTCGAGGCATAGTGACTTGACTACAACACTGGTGACGTCATCAGAAGGCGCAGGACCCGAGTTGATCTGGCAGCCCGAGTCAATCTGGTACCTACACCAGCAGCGTACAATGGGGCGTCTACGTATATAATGTCTATGGATTTGCTCCGCATATCCATCTGGAAACCTTTCGTTGAAGTAATTTTGGGAAGGGGCGAAAATACTGGTTAGCTGATTGGCCTATGTTGGTGATAGACAGGCCAAATAAACCAATCAGATCAACGAAGCATATGATGTACTCGTCAACATGCTTCGTCGTCGCTCTGTTACGAGCGACGACGAAAACACAACCACAAGCCAAGCTACTCTTGCTACTGCAGGTAAAGGCTCGTTAGCTCAGCAAAGAAATACTCTGTAATTCCGATAAAACTTGCTCGATAGCCACGCTAACGCTAGTTTCATCGGCTGAAGCCGCCATGTTCTTTAGACTGAACTGTCGCGCTTCTTGTTGCGTCACACCTCAACCCGCCTCAAAGCCAACACTGATTGGACGTTCGTTTGGTGAACGGCTCCAAATTTTCTTTAACGGAAAGTAGCCAGACTGATCTGCGAGTGAAACCTTGAAAGCTCGTGAGATCAGGATGGTCTCACGAGGCTACCCCCCGCCCCCCCCCCCCATGCATTGTAGACATAATCCTAAATTGCCTACCAATCAATGTAATTTGTGTGCACTTGTGAATCCGAGTGAGTGAATGTAGCTCTTGTATTAAGTGCTTTGAGTGGTTTATAACAAGGAAAATCACTTACCTGGTGGGCTCAGTTTTTAGTCTGTGTAGAAAAACTGAAATGCTTTATTCTAATTGTAATTATTAATTTGTATTTCTCCATTTGTGTCTAGCCTGACTGTGATAGTTATGAAGAAAAAGGCTGTACAAAGGAGTATGATCCAGTTTGTGGAAGTGATGGAAAAACATATGGAACTGAATGTGTCCTCTGCCAAGAGAACAAGTATGTAACACATACGTACATGTACAAGCAAACACTCATAAATGTTTGCATTACATACATACAAACACAACCCAGTATGAAAAGTGCTTTTCAAACTACACCTTCTTGAAATGAAATGTGTTGCAGATAGTTTTGACTCTTTCTCAAAACAGCAAATTATATTAAAGTGAATGGAAATGTGAAAAATGTGCTTCAGTTAAAATGAAGATATGCCTTGAAATAAAAAAAGCAAAAGACTGTAAATTATTACTTGTCTGCTGTTTAAGTTGTGACAAAAGCTTTTAAACTTTTCACTTGAAAGGCTTCTTTGTGATGAGATGAATAGATTTGTGCGTGCATTGTTTCAACCCAGTTTTCTGTCAGCAGTGCTGTGCCAAGTCATCCTTAATGCTAACTGCTTCTAAACTCAGTTCAGCTAGATTAAAATGAATTGATTTATGTCCATGGATCACTGCCTACTAGTGATGGGTTGATGAGGCGTCGTGAAGCGTTTCAACACATTGTCAAACTGTATTGATACTGTGCCGATACTGTGTCACTGAATACTGACACCTGCTGGACCTTAAAAATCCCTACAGGCAACCTGGTTGACAGAGTTAACTGACACTGATTTGATGACCAGGTATACACAATACAATTGAAATCATTGTATGTTGCATTGTATTATTTTATATTTTCATTTGAATTAAACATATATTTGTTTTTTTTTAGATACATACAATAAATAATGTGAACGAGGATGCTTGTGGACTGGCTTTTTTATGTATTTATTTTTACAAATGTTTTGCTGCTATGTCCTTTTAATGCAGCCCCCCCCCCCCCACACACACACACACACACACACACACTCACTCCCCCTTTTGTGTTGAATGAGTCACGTGTGAGAAAACAGCTTTAATTCTCCATCACATAACTTTCATATCGCGCATGCATTGACTTTTTCAACAATTCTCTTGTTCACACGACTTTGACTTTTTCAAAAAAAATCTCTTGTGGTTTTCAACAGCAAAGGCATTGTTTCTTATGGTTTAATATTGTCCATATGCCTTCTTTAAAGATTTCTAATTCTACTTGTAGGACATGCGTACTTCTAACCTTATTTCCTGTCATTGCCATGGTGAATCACGTTATCTGTGTTCCAGGGCTTTTTTTCATGCTCATGCTCACGTTCAATGGTTGATTGGGCACTGTGTTTAGTTACCTGACTGATATAATCTGTTCTGAAATCGGAAATGCTGAGTATGAAAAAGGGAGGAAGAACTACTCACAGTAGCAGCTTTCTACTAAGGGTAGATCAGCCGTTATTTCTGAAACGACGCTCGGCAAAGACGCACAGCGCAACCCGCCCAACCATAAAGGCATCTGCCCAACCCATCAATCAGCGGTGCGCTCCGATTAGCACCTGGGGCTTACAGAGCGAGACTGTGGTACACCATCACACCAGAGTTGCAAAATGTTTAAAAATTAACCATTATTAACCGTTATTTTGTTTTGGTCAAAGGTGGTTAGCAGGGCTTTCCAATTTTGTGGGGCCCAAAAAGCTCTGACGCCCCCTAAGGGGAGAGTGATATGAGGAAAAGAAAAGACAGAAAAGTAAATACAAACATTTAGCCTATGCCTGTGGCTGTCAGTGGAGACAAAGTTCCCCCACCTCTTCAAAAAAGTGCAACAAATACACATGTTGTTCATGTCTACATGCCTATGAGAAATAAGTTTTTCTGTAAAATAAATGGTAAATGGCTTGTACTTGTATAGCGCTTTAACTAGTCTTGATCTCCAAAGCGCTTTACACTACAGTTCAGTCATTCACCCATTCACACTCACATTCACATTCACACCCTGATGGTGATGAGCTATGTTAGTAGCTACAGCTGCCCTGGGGCAGACTGACAGAGGTGAGGCTGCCATGCACCGGCGCCACCGGTCCCTCTGACCACCGCCAGCAGGCAATGCGGGTGAAGTGTCTTGCCCAAGGACACAACGACAGACACAGAAAGAGCGGGAAATCAAACCGGCAACCCGCCAATTGCAAGACGAACTCCCTAACCTCTGTGCCACATCGCCCCAAACATCAAACCACAAGTAGCGGTCAAGCCTGCAGGTAAAGGTTGATATATGTTTCTTACTGTCACCTGACCGCATGAGGGGCTTGTTTATCTCAAAGTAGCAGATTCATTTCTCCGACTAATGGGCAATAAGCACAGCTCCACTACTTCCTGAACTTCAGCAGCTCCTTTGTTTCCTGTCTTTCATTACTGGATAAGATGATTAATCCAGGTGTGTCTGACTGGTTACTGAGGTCAGATACACCTGGATTAATCAGTCTGTCCAGTAATGAAGCAAGGGAGCTGCTGAGGTTCAGGAAGAAGTGGAGCTGGGTGATTCTCACAAACATGGTCCAACATGTAGCAAAAATTAAAAAACTTTATGTACACACAAAAACACTCACTTTTTATAAAATAGATCCTAATCTTACTTTTCACTGTAAAATTATAATCTATATGCACATTTTCTAGGTTTTTTTAAACATTTTATACTAACTTTGAGCAAATAAATTCATTACTGTAACACGATTTCTATGAAGAAATTTGAAACCACAAAACCTTTTTTTTTTTCAAATTTTTTGGACACCAAGGACTTCAGTGTGCACAGAGAGACCGATATAAACAAAATTAGGCATTTTCAACAAAACATTTTATTTTACTGCAAAAAATCATTTCTTCACCGTAACAGTGATGCAAATTTCAAAGTCAATTTTGATTGTGATTTTGTATCAAATAACTACATTGAAAAAACAATATAACCATAGTATAAAGGGTCTGGCACATTTCATCAAGGGATTAAAATATAAAAGCAATTCATATATCTAATCTAAATAAATCCTCGTAAAGTTAATGAAAAAACATGTTGGTAATGAATAACAATGTTCCGGTAGTGAACCCTTCATAACTATATTAATATTTAACTACACAAACAACAAAATACCCAAGTAAAACATACATTAGCAAATTTTTTTCAAGTTTATTAAGTCGACATACACAAACTGAACAGAAAAATAGTCACATATTTGCGTCACAGTGCTCATAGTAACAGCTATAAGGATTCGGAAGTGAATTGGAAGTGCCTTGCTGATGAACAGTAAGGCAGTGGTTCAGAAATAGTACAAACTGAAGTAATATTTATTTAAAATAAATTGGCAACATAAAAATAGCGCTATTTTAAATGCACCGTTTAAATTTGCACATATTTGTGAATTTGGTTGAAGTGCATAGAGCCCGTTTGTGACAACAAAATGGGTTGTGGTGATGTGAGGTGAAAAGGTGTTAAACATGTTCAAAAAAGCACAGACTTGGAAATCTCCTTGACATGAATGCAACTGATTGCAACTGATGCAACTGATAATTTGCACACTACATCACTCAATACGTTACTTTATCACTCAAATCATGTCAATGCTTTATCACTAGAAATGTATTAATACATACCATACATTGTAAATATGTGAAACTGGAACATTAACTGAACAGGGTCTGAGGCAGTGGCCCTGGTAATTTGGATGAAATAATAATAGAAGAGAAGACAAGACCAGTAAAAAGGAAAAATCTGGCCAATATAGCCAGTGGGATGAGCCGAAGCTGTCGGAGCTGTGACGTGGCGTGATGAAGGCGAAAACGAGGGCACCGGTGAGGCCTGCTTCTGTAGATGATTTAAAATCTCTCCGACGCCAGCCTGTAACTGGGTGATAGATTTTTCTACACCTTCACGCCACTGTTTGTCTGTCAATGTGTCCATCTTTTTGGCCAGATTATTTCTGTAATGAAACCGAGACAGGACCCAGTAGTTGAACAGACACGAGAGAATAGTATACTTACACAGTCTTATTGGATGTGTACTGCCACGGATCAAAGGAGTCGCTGGCGGCGGGACCCGGAGCCACTTTTCATTAAACGAGGTCCAAGCCGAAACAGGCTCTATGGGAGTCCTTCCAAGGACTGGTCCGAGTACAGTAGTCGAAAGGCAGGCAGAGGGCCGAAACAGGGACAGTCCAAGCTCAGAGAATCACAAAGGAGGTCAGGTCAGGCAACAGAAAAGGCAGTCAGGTCCAACAAGGGCAAGGCAGAAATCAGAGAATCCAAGGTCAAAAACAGGTCTGGTACCAAGCAGGCAGGATATGCGGGTGGATCAGATGAGAGGTAATAAGAAGCAGGCAGAGCTGAGCAGGTGTGTAGAGTGAATGATCAGACCAGCATCAGTGCCGAGATCATGACAGGGAAAGAACACTCTGGACTTGGTTCACACCAATATAAAAGAAAAATTCAGAGCAGACCCCGCCCCCACCTCGGCTCTTCAGACCACCTATCTGTAATGCTAATTCCTGCATACAAGCCCCTGCTGATCAGAGCACAACCTACAGTGAAGCAGGTGCGGGTGTGGACTGCGGGGGCCATGGAGGCACTCCAGGACTATTTTGAGTGCTCTGATTGGGACATGTTCAACATATGGCAACAAGATTAACATTGATGAGTCTGCCATGTCTGTGTCAAACTACATTAACAAATGCACTGAGGACGTCAGCACCACTACGAACATCATCACCTGGGCAAACTAACGACATTGGATGACTCACGAGGTTGAACAAATGCTAACAGCACAGAACTCAGCCTTCAAGTCTGGCGACAGTGAGGCACTGAGGACAGCGAGAGCCAACTGTGGCTCTACGGTTCCCCAGGAGTGAATGCTGCTTGTCGGGACTTTGATGCAATCAACTGGTTTCCTTATATAGGACATTTTTGACCAATCTGTATAATCTGACCCAATCTGTATAATATGATTGAACTTGATTTTGTAAAGTGCCTTGAGATGACATGTTTCATGATTTGGCGCTATATAAATAAAATTGAATTGAATTGAATTGAACTTGAACCGTCCCATCAGGTTAGGGAAGCAGAGCCACAGTCGGAAAATACAGGATCTTTCCCATGGCTCCAGCAGCAGCAGGAGCATGTGGCTAGGCATACGGGCGATCACAGACTACAACACACCCTCCCCCCCGGTGGGAGAAGCTGACTTCCGCCATCTTTCCAAGATGGCGCTGCGCAGTCAGCAGCCAATCACCCTGGCTTCGTCTTTTCTTTTCCTACTTTCTCTTCTTTTATAGTGTTTTTTGAATTGTTTTTATTTTAGTGAATACAGTATCTGGTATTCCAAACTTATGTGCACTGAAGAAGCCAACTTTTGGGACTTTAGTGCTGAGCTTTCTGCTACTTTCGGTACTTTTTGATGCTGCAAGGGGAGACCCCTTTGTCCGCGACTCCGAGCGTCCCATTGTTTACACTAGGAGTCAGCTTCTCAGACTACGGGACTCTGCATCCTGTCCCGGGATGTCTGATTTCGTGAGGAAAAGTTATTTACCATTGGTTGTCATGGGAAACGTAAGATCTCTCCGCAACAAGACAGAGGAGCTCGCAGCACTAACCTATTTCTAGAGGAGGTACAGGGACGCTAGTATCATGTGCTTCACGGAGACGTGGTTAGATGGATCTGTTCTGGACTCAATGGTTTCCCTGGACGGCTTTAAACTCATTTGTGTGAACAGGACTTTGACGGAGAGTGGAAAAAAGAGAGGAGGGGGCTGGTGTTTGTGAGTGAGAGATGGTGCAATGCGTCTCATGTTCACGTGAAGGAGCAGATATGCTGCTCGGATGTGGAGTTACTTGCTGTGAGCGTAAGACCCTATTATCTACCGCGAGAATTTGATCACGGATCGTGCTGTGTGTTTACATCCCTCCCTCCACGGACGCCACTGCTGTGTGCGAGCGGATTCATCGCGCAGTTACCAGACTGCAGACACAGACACAGCACCCCCACGCTCTCCTGCTCATCACAGGAGATTTCAATCGAGCCTCCCTTCATTCCACCCTCCCCACGCTCACCCAGTACATCACGTGTGCAACAAGGGACAATAAAACTCTGGACCTTTTTTACGCAAATGTTAAGGACGCCCACACCTCTGTCCCCCACTCGGATGCTCAGATCACAACCTTGTCTACCTGCTACCCCATTACATTCCACTGGTGAGGAGAACAAAAGCGCAGAAGAGGTCACTGAAAGTCACTCTGACCTCCCGCCTGATGAAGTCATGGAGCGCCTCATCCTAGTTCACCTATGCACCGTGGTGAGCCCCATCCTGGACCCACTGCAGTTTGCCTACCGGCCCAACATCGGAGTAGAGGATGCCATCATCTACCTCCTGCAGCGGGCGCTCACCCACCTGGAGACCACCGGGAGCGTTGTGAGAGTCATGTTCTTTGACACCATCAGACCAGTGCTGCTGAGGGGGAAGCTGGAGGACGCTGGAGTGGACAAACATCTTGATGACTGGACCATTGACAACCTCACTGACCGCCCTCAGCATGTGCAGCTGCACGGCTGTCAGTCAGAGGTGGCAGTCTGCAGCCCCAGGGCCCCCCAGGGCACCATTCTGTCTCTGTTTCTTTTCATCCTCTACACCTCGGACTTCACCTACAACATGGACAGCTGCCATCTTCAGAAGTTCTACGATGACTCAGCCATTGTGGGCTGTGTGTCTGAGGGGAACGAGCTGGAGTACCGGTCGGTCATCATGAACCTTGTGGGCTGGTGTGAGAAGAACCACCTGTGTTAAAACACCAGTAAGACCATGGAGATGATGATCGACTTCAGGAGAAGACCCCCACCTCACTCCCCCATGAACATCCAGGGGCAGGACATAGAAACTGTGAAGAGTTTCAAATACCTGGGTGTTCACGTCAACAATAAAGTGGACTGGACTCATAACACCGATGCTGTATACAAGAAGGGCCAGAGCCGCCTCCACCTCCTCAGGAGGCTGAGGTCCTTTGGAGTGAGCATGCCCCTGCTTAAAAACTTCTATGACTCTCTGGTGGCCTCAGCCCTCCTCTACGCTGTCTTCCGCTGGGCCCCAGGCAGCGCAGAGCGGGACAGAAAGAGGCTGAATAAGCTGGTGAGGAAGGCCACTTCTGTACTGGGCAGCACTCTGGACTCGGTGGAGGAAGCGGCCGAGAGGAGGGTGTTGTCCAAGCTCACATCCATCATGGACAACACCTTTCACCCCCTGCACCAGACTGTAGAGGAGCTGAGCAGCTCCTTTAGTGACAGACTTAGACACCCTGTCTGTAAAAAGGAGCGCTTGCCAGGTCATTCATCCCTGCTGCTATCAGACTTTACAATGCTGCATTATTACTGTAATAACTACTGTGCAATTCTATTTAATACACTGTGCAATAACCTGTGCAATACCCTGTGCAATAATACTGTTGAACAGTGGCGGCTGGTGCTAAAAAAACTGAGGGGGGCGCACACAAAAACAAATGAAAAACAAACAAAGCAAATCTTAAAAAATAGCACTATTTGAACATGAATTTTGCCCTCCTTTCCTTCTGCCCAGCAAATTTCTCAATTATATTCTTAATTGTTAAAGTCAATCATCTCTGTGACTAGTCTTTTCTCCATTGACAACATGGCCAATGCATTCAGCCTGTCCTGAGTCATTGAGTTTCTCAGAAAAGTCTTGATTCTTTTCAGAGTTGAAAAGCACCTTTCAGCTTTCAGCTGTGGTCATGGGTGTGGTGATGAGGATCTTCAAGAGTGTGACAGTTTCTGAAAAGACTTCTTCTAGATTGTTTTCCTGATTTTAATAACATTTGCTGTCATTTTTTAAGGCTGTGTTATGAAATGTGTTACAGCATTTTTGTGGGACAAGATTATACAAAATTCAGTAACCAAATGTTTTATTCCCCATTACCCATAAACTTCAGTACAACTTAAATAATAAAATATCTTGCTGACAAACATTACATCAACATACCTACACAGCATAGACACAACTAAAGGTATTTCTAACTACAAAGCACATCTTCCTAATATATTAAATAGACAAAACAGAATTTTCTCTCATTTTGAAACTACTCAACTTTGCAAGCATAACCGTGAATCAACCTAACGAACTGCAGCTGAGCTGAGTCGAATCGGGGATTGTCCAATCACACAATGTTTTTAAAAAAATTAGCCAGTACTGACACTCTACCAGTATTGACGCAACAGAATAGGTGTGTCCGGGACGCAGAGCAGTGCGCCCCTATGCAAAACCCTAGATAACCAATTAAAAGTCAGCCTCAGATCACGTGCTTGCCCAAGTTGCTGTGCCTACATTCACTCCCATTAGACCGGCGCCCTGCACATAGGAAAGGAGGAAGTGTGCACAATGTGAGCAATTAAATAGAATTATGTATTTACTATTTTAATAAATTCTAACATGTCTATTGGACACACAGTATGAATAAATACATTTCTAAGTACTTTGCAGTTCAGAAATCATTTATTATCTAAACGATTTAAAGGGGGCGGCGCCCGAGCGCCCCCTACTGGCCAGCCGCCACTGCTGTTGAATAATCCTGTTAAATAACTGACTTCAGCTGTATAGTTATCTCACTACCTCACTGTTGTTCTTTACCTGGTACCACTTAATGTACAATGGTCAATCCATTTGTATATAAGTCACCTCAATGTACATAGGTCATCCTAAATATCCGCTTTATTTCCTTTGTATTTTTTTTATACACTGTATATATGTGGACACACTATATACCTTTTCCTACTTTTGGCACCTTCTTTTGTTTATTAAGCCGATGTGTGTCAAGAGAATTTCTCCACCGTGAGATTAATAAAGCCTATCTTATCTTATCTTATCTTATCTTATCTTAACGGACTAAATAACTGCTTTGGGAGGTTTGAGGGACTAAACAGCACTCCAGCAGTGAAAGTTGTTCCCCATCAGCAGGAGGAGGCACTCTGCTTTGACACAGCCGACGTGTTGAAGACCCTGAGAAGAGTCAGGCTCCCTCCAGGGCTGCGTCCTGAGCCCCCTGCTGTTCACTCTGATGACACACGACTGCTCTACAGAAGCACCATAGAGAGCATTCTGACCACCTCTCTCTCTGTTGTGGAGGCTGCAGCGCCTCCGACTAAAGGACGTGAGGAGAGTGGTGAGGACAGCAGAGAAGATCATCGGGGCTCCTCTTCCCTCCATTAAGGACATTTCATCTCAGCGTTGCGTGTCCCGAGCCTGTAACATCATCAGTGACCCCCTCACACCCCCACCATGGACCGTTCTCCCTGCTGCCCTCTGGAAAGAGGCTTCGCAGCATCTGCTGCAGGTCCACCAGGTTCCACAACAGCTTTTTCCCCGTTGCCATCAGACTTTCAAACTGTTGAACTCTGAACTGGACTCTGCAATCACACATGCACAGAACAGAACTTTATGACCATTTCGCATAATTATTTTGCACTGCCAACGTTGCTGAACTTTTATAATCAATTTAAATTTGAAAGTACACAACTGAACGTTGTTGAAGCCGTCTTGCTTCCCCGGGTTCGTTAATTCGTTGTGCAGGACTTAAAACAAAAACTCAGCCAAGACGCAGAATTTAGTTTCACCTTCGCGAAGGGAGAGCAGGTGCGCCCGCAGGCCGCAACTCTGACTCTCGCTCTCCCACCCGTTCAGGCTCGTTTTATTAATTACAACAAACAGGATTTCACAGCAAATGATGCACACACCTTATCAGTTCTTACTCCCTAAAAACTATCTTTTACCAAATGTGAAGTTGTTGTTCTCTCCTGCTCCCTGGGAACTGGCCTTGAGACTCTTTTCTGCTACTTTGCTCGCAAACAGCGCATTTTACCCTAATCTATTTACATTTTATTCCTCTGACCAACAGGTGCGGCCTTGAAGCATATTAAGGCTTATTAAAAGCATGTTAAACCTGCATAAATGTGTATTAAAAACGGATCAAAGTTAATACATTCCACAACGTGCATTTTTGCACTGCCAACATTGAACTTTTCAAATTAATGGCTTTTTTTGCACCATTATCTTTGCACTACAAACGTGGTTTGTCTTAGGAGAGGGAGGCAGTGCAGTACCAACATTGTTTATAGTGGGGGTGGTGTGCTGCTGATCTCGACTTGAGACGTCGTGCGTCAGTGGGCGGAATACTTCGAAGACCTCCTTAATCCCACCAACACGACTTCCATTGCGGAAGCAGAGCCTGAGGACTCTGGGTCGGGTTCTCCCATCTCTGGTGCTGAGGTCGCCGAGGTGGTTAAAAAGCTCCTCGGTGGCAAGGCCCCGGGGGTGGATGAGATTCGCCCTGAGTACCTTAAGGCTCTGGATGTTGTGGGGCTGTGTTGGTTAACGCGGCTCTGCAGCATCGCGTGGACATTGGGGGCAGTTCCCCTGGATTCTCCTTCCAAAAAAAGTAAAAAACAAAACAACTGGACTTGTTTTTTGTAGTTGAAGACGTTTCGCCTCCTCTCCAGGAAGCTTTCTCAATTCAAAAAGTCTGGAGTAATGTGAAGTAACAAGCTTTATACCACTGCCTAACAAAGACCTTGTAATGGCTTAGATAACATGCAAGTTCAACCGAAACAGGTCCACCCCTTAGTAATGTGCGGTCGTTTAAGCCATTAAGACAGCAGATTAAACCGAAACTGGTCCACTCCTCTGTAAAAAGGGGGGGCTAGGGTTCTTATTGGCCTGGCTTTAAGGAGCGATGTTTTGATTACCCATATGAGGGTGAGAATTGAGGTAATGATTGGCCGGAATTAATCCTATAGCTGTATTGTACGTTTTTGAGAGTTGGAACCTAAGGCCCCCTCCTCTGTTTAAGGTTGGTTTTTCTCTCTTAACGTAGATGGCTTCATTCACACCCCTTTCAAACCATCTGTCTTCTTTGTCCAAAATGTGAACATTTTGGTCCTCAAAAGAGTGTCCTTTGTCCTTAAGGTGTAGGTGGACAGCAGAGTCTTGACCTGAGGAGGTGGCTCTCCTGTGTTGAGCCATGCGTCTGTGGAGAGGTTGTTTGGTTTTTCCAATATAAAGATCAGAACATTCCTCACTGCACTGAACTGCATACACCACTCCGCTATATCTTAGGTTCGGGTGTTTTGTCCTTGAGATACACTAGCCTCTGTCTGAGGGTCCTGTTAGGTTTGGGATGTACTGGGATCTTGAGTTTTTCAGAGACTCCAGCATGACGATATTTTTGCGTTTATTTTTCTCACCATTATGTTCTGCAGCGGGTCTTTTGGATTTTCTTGCTGATTTGACAAAAGCCCAGTTAGGGTACCCACAGGTTTGGAGGGCATCTCTGATGTGTTTCTGTTCCTTGTGCTTCCCTTCTGTTTCAGTCGGGACATGCTGGGCCCGGTGTTGTAAGGTTCTGATGACCAAAAGTTTGTGGGTGGTGTGAGTCAAAAAGAAGATATTGGTCTGTGTGTGTGGGTTTCCTATACACTTCAATGTTGAGGTTTCCATCTCATTCCATGTTCACCAAACAGTCGAGAAAACGTAGCTTGTTGTCGTTGGCATCCTCTCTGGTAAACTTGATGTTGTTGTCCACCGAGTTGATGTGTCTCATGAAATCTTCCACTTCTTTTAACTGGATTTTGACAAAGGTGTCGTCCACATATCTAAACCAGTGGCTTGGTGGTGTTCCTCTGAAGGTTCCCAAAGCTCTCTTTTTCCCCTGGATTGGCAGACTGGGGTGGTGGTCCCCCTATTTAAAAAGGGGGACCGGAGGGTGTGTTCCAACTACAGAGGAATCACACTCTTAAGCCTCCCTGGTAAGGTCTATTCCGGGGTTCTGGAAAGGAGGGTCCATCGGATAGTCGAATCTCGGGTTCAGGAAGAGCAGTGTGGTTTTCGTCCTGGCCGTGGAACACTGAATCAGCTCTACACCCTCAGCAGGATCCTGGAGGGGGCATGGAAGTTTGCCCAACCAGTCTACATGTGCTTTGTGGATCTGGAGAAGGCATTAGACCGTGTCCCTCGAGGGATCCTTGTGGGGGGTACTCCGGGAATTTGGAGTACCGGGCCCTTTAATAAGGGCTGTCAGGTCTGTATGACCGGTGTCAGAATCTGGTCCGCATTGCCGGCGGTAAGTCGGACTCGTTTCCGGTGAGAATTGGACTCCGCCAAGGTTGCCCTTTGTCACCGATTCTGTTCATAACTTTTATGAACAGAATTTCTAGGCGCAGCCAAGGTGTTGAGGGGATCCGTTTTGGTGACCTTAGGGTTGCGTCTCTGCTATTCACGGATGACGTGGTCCTATTGGGTTCATCAGGGTGTGATATACAGCTCTCACTAGAGCGGTTCGCAGCCGAGTGCGAAGCGGCCGGGATGCCTCCAAATCCGAGACCATGGTCTTGAACCGGAAAAGGGTAGAGTGCCTCCTCCGGGTTGGTGAGGATGTGCTGCCCTAGTGGAGGAGTTCAAGTATCTTGGGGGTCTTGTTCATAAATGAGGGGAAGATGGAGTGGGAGATCAACAGGCGGATTGGTGCGGCATCTGCTGTGAAGCGGGCGCTGTACCGATCCATTGTGGTGAAGAGAGAGCTGAGCCAAAAGGCAAAGCTCTCGATTTACCGATCTACGTTCCTACCCTCATCTATGGTCAGGAGCTTTGGGTCGTGACCGAAAGAACGAGATCCCGTAATGAGTTTTCTCAATAGTGTATCTGAGCTCTCCCTTAGAGATAGGGTGAGGAGCTCAGTCAACCGGGGAGGACTCAGAGTAGAGCCGCTGCTCCTCCATGTCGAGAGGAGCCAGTTGAGGTGGCTTGGGCATCTGGTAAGGATGCCTCCTGGACGCCTCCCTGGTGAGGTATTCCGGGCACGTCCCATCGGGAGGAGACCCAGAGGGAGACCCAGGACACGCTGGAGGGACTATGTCTCTCGGCTGGCCTGGGAACACCTTCGGCTGGAGCTGGCCCAAGTGGCTGGGGAGAGGGACGTCTGGGCCTCCATACTGAAGCTGCTACCCCCACGACCCGACCCCGGATAAGCGCGGAGACAATGGATGGATGGATGTATGGACATGGTTGAACATTCTTCTGCACACTTTTTTTTAAAACTGTTTTTCTCCTGCACTGTTACATTCTTATCACTGCTGTACTTTATATTGTAATATTATTTTATTTCAATTCCAATCTCATTACATTGTTGTAAGCTGCTGGTGAAGATTCTCAGTCATCCAGGTTTCCAGTCCACTTTCCAGTTAACTTTTTTGAATTGTTGCAAGCTGTATGCAACAGAATTTCATTTTGTATGCATATAAAATGACAATAAAGTTTGTCTAAGTCTAAGTCTCTTCTCCTCCTCTTCTGCTTGAATGAGGAGCTACAGCTGGTGTAGCGGCAACCTTGCAGCCACCGCTTCAGAGTAGGAGTATAGGCTAGATCCCAACGCGCGTCTTAGAAAAATATAGACATTTATTTGTCTTTAACTTGCATACACACAAAAGCGCTCCCGCATCACGCGGTAGAAAAACTGTTTCCACTCTACCTGACAGGCAGGTAACGGCACCTATATTACGTCAATAGATCAGCTTGTCAACGTCCCGCCCACCATACAGGAAGAGCAGCAAATAGGCACATCAGAATGAAAACATAAACATATTTACAAATAAAGATTCAAAAATAAATCAGCAGAATTAGAATGCAAATATGTTCATAATAAATTCAGAAAAACAAAAGAGATGCAAAACAGCTCCAACAGCTGGGGTGGATCCTGATGGATAGATTGGACCTTCTTTTATGAAGGGCAGTGAAACTCCTTTAATAGGTTCAAATAAAAACACTGATGTGTCTTCAGCTTGTCTGGTGTGTGGAGTTCATAGGAGACCTTACTCACTCATTTAGTGATCTGATACGGGCCATACCATTTGGCCAACAGCTTGCTGTCACTGGTGGGTATAAGTAGTAATACCCGCTGTCCAACCTGAAAAGTACGTTGTCATACCAGAATTCCTGATTAACTGGTGAGGTCCTCGTGTACTCCTATGCTAGAGTGGCCATCTGCAGTCTGTTTCTTATCTTAAGAACACAGGCAACTGCAGTGTCCTGTTGTGATGTAGGTATCTCCCAGTGATCTCTCAGGAGATCCCATGATCCCCGGACCTGACGACCATAAAGCAGTTTAAATGGAGAGAATCCTGTAGTTGCCTGTGGTACTTCTCGGTATACAAACAGAAAAAGTCCCAGTCAGAGCTTGTTTGAGAGACAAACTTCCGCAGCATGTTTTTAAGAGTTTGATTTAATCTCTCAACCAGTCCGTCCATCTGGGCATGATATGGGGTGGACCTAATACCCTTAACACCTAGCAACCCATAGTCCTGCTGGAGTGGTTTTGATAAAAAAAAAAAACAATTATACCACAGTGAGTCAGGACAGCAAAGCTACTGACATGAGGCAAGTTTGACAGTCAGCTGTTGGGTTGACCTCAGCAGTGGGGTACTCCTTCCATCACCATGAACACAGCAGAAGTTAGCTAATGCTCTGATCCAAATGTCCCTTGACACAATACTAGAGTGAACAACAGTTTTAAAACCGCCTGAGTCTAATGCAGCCTCTTTTCACTCACTATCGATTAAGACCCAGATCGTTAAAAGCTTTTGTAAGATGTAAGAGGCTGAGAGGATCTATGAACCGTGAAGAGGAGAGACTTTAGACTGTCTGGTAGAAGGACATGTATACTGGGTGTGACCTGGTTCATTGCAAAGGTAACAGCAAGTGTCTTGCCTGGATTTGGAAAAGGATGGCTTATTATATATTCTTGTGCTACTAGGCTTAGAAAAAGACTGTTTGAAATTGCTATGGGACTTACTTTCCATTTGTCCGCCCCATCACCCCCATAGGATTTATTTTGTTAAGTGAAGCGGCTGTCAAAGTGGAAGGTAGTTTTGTGGAGGTGTTCCCGTCGGCCAGAAGAGGCCGACGGGAACACCTCCACAAAACGGGCAGCATCCTTAGCAGGCTTGGTGTCCCTCTCATACTTTCATTTCTGGTTTCATCATCCTCAGGAATTGTTCCAAAATGAGTAGTTCTTAGATATCCTTTACTGTTGAAGTCTTAGGTTTTACCCATTTGTTGACGGGGTCTTTTAATCTCACATACAATTCATCAGGGATGGGTACCTTTCACTTTTCAACCGATATGGTACCGATGCCCGTTACCTGGGAATCAATACTTAATCGGTACTTAACGGTACCTATTTTTTGTATTTTTGTGTGTTTATGTAGTAATAAATGTTGCACTTAAAACAAATTTTTATCAAAACAACAGTTATCCAGGTACAGAGTTAACGAGGTGAATACGAGATTGAAGCTGTGTGTAAATAAAATTCAGCGAATTGTTTTAGTGCAACTGTGTTAGCGAACAAAAAAATTAATATAAAAAATATGATATTTTATCCAGCTTTGTAAATCAGGGCAGGATACATTTGCAATAAGGGAACAGAGGCTGTCCTATCTGTACTACAGGCGTGTACTACAGGCGTGCTTGCGGTAATATGCTGATATGTCTTAATCTTCTATCCAATTCACCGCTCTCCGAAGACAATAACTCCAGAATGATTGTTACTTTCATGGGAAGTCACCAATAACAGAAAAAAGTCGCTAGTTATTTCGCTAGTCACTTTTTCGATCTCTGGATGGGTCTGAAAAGTGTCATACTGCTTTTTCTCAGACATGCGTGCTTCATTTATTGGACCTGTGGCTACTGATGACTTCACACTCCTGTGCGTGCAATGCTGTTTTCATGTTCAGTATGGAAAATCGCCCACTCTTCCACTCCCTCAGTGTCACAGTGATGTTTTAGGTACCGAGACATGGTACCATTGGATTTTACGTAAATCGGTACTCGGTAGTACTGATGGGGTTCAGTTGGGGCCTATAAAGTTACCAAATTCGGTACCCATCCCTACAGTTCACATGGGATTTCAAAAGGGTTGATGTCCAGTGAACGAAAACGCCTCTGGTATGTGTCACATGTAATTTCATACTTTGCCAACATCACTTCTTTAACCTTGTCATAATTGGCTGAATCATCAAAGTCCATCATAACATGTGCAATTTTTTATTTGACAAAAATAAGGGAATAAGTTCAATGGCCCATTCTTCTTTTGGCCAACCACAGACTGTGGCTATTCTTTTAAATATCATTAAATAATATTCAATGTCATCATCAGCTGAAAGAGAAGGTATCTTGGGCTCTTGAGGTAGCTGTAGCAATGTGTGGGGAGCTCAGTTGTTTGATCACTTGCAATCACTTGGTGACCAGTTCCATCAAGATCATTATCAGCAGCAGCATTCACAGTTCTATTTTCCAAGTCTTTCTTAAACTGCAGGCTCTTCCAGGCTCTTCTTTGTTCTTGCTGTGATAAATCGGTTTCCACCTGCTGATCTCTGGAGGCTTTGTTGCAAATAAGAGACAAGAATGGTTAATTCTTCCAGTTTATCAGGATGGCTGGCTGCTGCTGGTCCCTGCTGGTCAGCTGAGGGAGTTGGCTCACACCCATCAGCACCATGGTGCTCCACTTTTTTATACTACGTGTCATCTTCTGTGTTCTTAACTGTAACTTCTGAGACCACTTGTCAGATGCTTGTCAAACTTGTCGAGCAGCCATAGAATTCAATTCAATTCAATTTTATTTATATAGCGCCAATTCATGAAACATGTCATCTCAAGGCACTTTACAAAATCAGATTAAATCAGATTATACAGATTGGGTCAGATTATACAGATTGGTCAAAAATTTCCTATATAAGGGAACCCAGTTGATTGCATCAAAGTCCCGACAAGCAGCATTCACTCTTGAAGAAGCATAGAGCCACAGGGAGAGTCGTCTCCATTGTCCATGACTTTGCAGCAATGCCTCATATTGAGCAAGCATGAAGTGACAGCGGAAAGAAAAACTCCCCATTAACGGGAAGGAAAAACCTCCAACAGAACCAGGCTGCCTCGACCGACTGGGGGTTAGAGAAGACAGAGCGGAGACACAACAAGAGAGACAAAAAAAACACAGAAGCACACATTGATCCAGTAATCTGTTCTACATTAGATGGTAATAGTGGGTGATCTGTCTTTCATGGATGATGTCACAGCTAACAGAAGGCCAGACCAGATGTACCTACTATGAAGAAAAAGAAAAGAGAGAGAACAAAAAGTAAAAAGCTGAAATGACGACAAGCAATGCAAAATTGGAGAACCGTAGAACTCAGTAGAGTGAGAAAAATAAACCCTGATGTCCTCCAGTAGCCTAAGCCTATAGCAGCATAACTATAGAGGTAGCTCAGGGTAACATGAGCCACTCTAACTATAAGCTTTGTCAAAAAGGAAAGTTTTTAAGATTAGTCTTAAAAGTAGACACAGTAGAAGTGGGACCCAAACAGCAGTCGGAAAAAAAAGGCAAGAAGTGACATCTGTGGAAGCTTCATGGGTTTTTTATTATTAGCCATCAGTGTAACAACCTGCACCAACACCCAACAATAAACAACAAACAGCAAACTGCTTAAATATAAATTAAATTTAAGTGAGGGAAAAAAACCATTATTACCATTAGAACCAGACTGGCAATAAAAAACATTCAGGTTTGGACAGAAGAGGCCTGCTCAGCTCTAGGGGACTATTTTGGAAACACTGACTGAGATGTATTTAAAGATGGCGCTGACTTAGAAAGCTACGCATCATCTGTGCTTTCCTATATCCACTTCTGCTCTGATGCTGTCCTATCCACTGAAGGTGGTAGGATGAGAGGCTGATGGTTCTCCAGCCAGAGCAGCACCATCAGCCTCTCGTCCTACAGCTCCACCAAGTAACCTCTTCCCTGAAAAAGGTCAAGACCAACAAGGCCGCAGGTCAAGACATGGTGTCAGCCCGGATGCTTAAACCGTGTGCGGACCAGCTACCAACCTCACCCTGCAGCTAACCACGGTTCCTGCCTGTTTGAAATCGCCCCCTGATGGGAAACTGCAGTCCAGCGCTTTAAAATCACCCCACTGCTACTAGCCCCTCATACTTTACAATCACTATAATGTAACTGCCTACTTGCACACTATCGTCTCAGAATATCTGGGTGCACATTGCTGTGGACGAAGCCTCAGGTAATCATTGTTCAATGGGCACCCTACTACCTCATTATCTGTTATCTGTGGCTCTCCTGAACGCCAAAAATGTTTTAACCCTTGTTCATTGCATGTTTGTTTGTCAGTCTTTGCATCATTATGTGTAATGTGAACTGCAGTGGCCAAAGAGAAATGTTGCCGCAGTACACACGGTGACAAATAAAATATTCTTGATTCTTGAAAACACAGTTTACATTTAACCAAGAGAAAACACAGCAATACATTTACAAACAAATACATACTGAAAATACCTTAAAAACATTCCAATGGTTATTTTAGGATATACATTAGAAGAAAATTCCTTTCTGACTAGAACCACCTCTATTTAATCCACATCTCATTTGAAACCATCCCAAAAACAATAAATTGGGCGCAAACCGCAAGGGATTAAACATGGGAAATGAATTAAAAAATAGCATGGTACAATAGAAAGAAAGAAAAAGAGAGAAATTATTATTATTGTTGTTGTTAAAAAATAATGATAACAATAGCGCTACTACAGAGTATAAGGTCTACTGGTGGTTCCCAGAGTCTCTGAAAGTAGAATTTTTTTTAGTTATCAGGCTCCTCTCCTGTGGAACCAACTCCCAGTGAGGCAGATGCCCTGTCTACTTTTAAGACTAGGCTTAAAACTTTCCTTTTTAATGAAGCTTATAGTTAAGAGTTGCTTAGGTTAACCTGTGCTATCTCTGTAGTTATGCTGCTATAGGTTTAGGTTGCTGGGGGGACATAATGACCACTTTCCCCCACCCTGCTGCTACATTCCTCTAATCTCCAGTTTTGCATAATTCGCTATTACTTGAACGTTTAACTTTGTTCCCTCTCTGCTTTTTCTCTTCATAGTATTGCATCTGGTCTGGTGTTCTTTTTAGCTGTGACAACATCCTGGAGGGGGGCATCGGCTGAGGAATTGTTGCCAAGAACATTATGTTCTCCTGCTATGATACACTTGGCCCTGTCGTGGTTAACCCTGTTACTCTAAAATACATAGTCATGAGCTGAGGTTTAGTGCAAATAACTGTATGTGACTGCCTCAGACCATATCTGCTTATCCGAGTTTCTCACCTAGATGAAGCAACTAAAGGAGCTGGTTACCTGCAATTACCCTTTCAATATTCTTTCAAGTAGGAAGTACCTCTGGATCAGTTCTTCTGTGTTCTTTTTGTGTACCTGCTCTGTTTTGTGAAAAACCCAGTCAGTTGTGGCAGATGGTATGGAAGCCCGTTTCCCCCACATGAAAGTAAAAAAAATGGCACATAGAAAGTCATAATTATGAGGTACAAAGTCATAATTATGATACAAAGTCATAATTATGAGATAAAAAAGTCATAATTATGAGATACCTAGTCGTAATTATGAGATACTAAGTCATAATTATGAGATACCAAGTCATAATTATGAGATACTAAGTCATAACTATGAGAAAAAAAAGTCATAATTATGAGATACAAAGTCATAATTATGAGATACAAAGTCATAATTATGAGATTAAAAGTCATTATGACATACCACAGCAGTTGGAGACTGACCTTTGCGTAACAGCATGCATTATCAGATTCTTATATGCTCCAGAAACTTACAGTAGCTTGCTTTTTCTGTATACATCCTCTCTTTTTGAGGATGGGAAATAGACAGGGATCCGTTTCCTTTCCACTGCAATTAGACAATACTTTGGGTCATTTTAAAAGCAGTTTCAAATAAGGACAAAATAATGCTTCAAGGCATAGTTATGCAAAGTAAGCTGCTGTAAAACAATAGGAGACTAACTGAAATTAGTGTGATTTCTCAGTTGTTTTCTATTTAAGTTTTAGATCAAACTGTTACATTGGAAACAATCTGTTGAGGATATAATGATATATTTACAATAACAGAACTGAAAGTAAAATGTTGTGTGAAAAAACAAGTTTCTATGAATAAGGATGATTAGTACTTTGTTCCATTTGCTTCAGAACTCAAACTGATGTCACGTCAAACTCAACCATCTTACTCTTGTTAATCAGAACTAGCAAGATGTGTTAACTGTAGTGGCCACCAGACAAACCAATCATTTGAAATATCAGCCAGCAAGATTTTCATATAATTTCTTTGTTACATTGAAAAACAACAACACATTCACCTCCAGAATACTTAAAGTGTGTACCGGTACATAAACCATGTCACTAACATAGGACGCAAAACTTCAGGAATGCAAATAAGCAGTATTTTATCAAACCTAATGCTAGATTTATAAGCATGGGTGCCTTATTGCATTTTTGACTCAGTTAACTCCAGCCTTTGTAGTCTCAATTATAATTATTTAAAAAAAAATCATAACAGCAATAGAAAACTTTGAAATATGTTACACCCAAACATTTAATAAACAGATTTTACTGCATACTCAAATTTCTGTTTTAAACTTTTTTTTCTAACTTTGAGTACTTTAACAGAAAAAAAAACCTAAACACCAGTATGTGAATGCTTACTACTATTACTACTAAGGCTTTGCCGGTCTTTATATAGTCTCGGGGCACAAAACAGTGCAAAAGTACAAAAGTGTGTGGGTATAAATGAAAAGAATATTTTTAAAACAAAATGGTAAACTTCCATGTTCCTCAGTTGAAATTTGTTACACTATGTCCATCACCCATACACTGCTTTCTAGGACTTATTTCGCGTCAAAAATCTGGGTAGTTTTCATAATTAACTGGCAACTCCAGGTAGCAACCGCATGTATGGGCAACTGGGCGTCTCTGAACACCTTAAAGTTGAGTGAAGCTAATGCTGATGTTACTTCCGAGAAACAAATCAGATCCCGTGCAAAACCGAAGAAAACGTCACAAGTGCTGTTTGTCTGATTTCCTGAGATAAGATCTTAAATATTTAGTGATATTTTTCTGCTGTTCAATCATGATTGTAGGGTATACTAGTGAATGCATTACCTTTCTGCATGTTGGCTGGAGATTTTCATAGGCAGCTGTAATACATTCCAGCTCAGACCTCAGTAGGAAAAGCACAGTGCTCCACTGCTCAATAACAAAAGCAGGTTCCTGAATCAGCTTTTGGTGGGCAAGCTCCTCAAGTAGTAGTTCAAAGTTATCAGCTGTTGGTACTCTTCGACAGTAATGGAGATCCATGATTTCCAGTACTGCTCTTCACTGTCCACACTCTCAAAATCTGATCGACAAGATTCAAACACGACTCGATCTGACTCTGTAACATACCTGAGGAAGCTGTCAACAAGAGGACTCTTTATACAGCCAAGAGCTGCTTGTTCCAGTATTACTGGGGCACGTTTTATAGGCAGGCACTTCTGTTTTTGCCAGCCAAAGGCTAGGATTCGGCCAATGCTTTCCCATTCTTTCTGTCCAAAATCGTGACGCAAGAAGGCACCTTAAAGTTATTGCCCAGTGTACACTGTTCATAAAAGTCTTGCCAAAACTCGGAGAGCACATCCCTCAAAACTCCTCCATCATCAATAGCCTTTTCTTGCTTTCCATCCGGGAGCACCACTTGAATAGATATGTCCTCCTGAGTAACGCTTACATCACAAAAATGTGAAATCAGTTCTTTAAGGATTTGGCCATGGTGAAGAACAAGGATTTTTTTTTTACTTTTTCCTCTCTGAACAATGGGCTCCTGAAAAGAATCAAGATGAGAAGAAGAAAGCACTGGGCTAGATGACTGTGGAGACAGCAGAAGGGTGTCATCAAGACTAGCACTATCTGTATTTAGAAATACGTCCTGTGAAAAAAGTAACCGTGCCACTATCTTCCAAAATGTCCACATTCATTGCTGCATCTATCTCATGGACACTGGATAAATTCCTGTGGATGGAATTCTAAACAATAATAACTGAGTTCCCATCTTTACTAAATGAGGAGGCGGTGGTGATGAGTTCCAGCACCTTTATTGAGAAATAGAGCAGAGATCACATAGATGCAAAGTAATCGCACCCCACGGTCCCGCTGCAGTCTGCGTCTGCCCTGTCTCTGCCTGTCTCGCTTTTCGGCTCCCCCTAATACTGCACAGTGGCCTTGGCTTGAGACATAACAAAGACAGTTTATCCTAGACAATCAACATGCTGCACAGTATCTACGCAGCATTGAGCCTTGCACTCAGCAACAGTGGATCTTATACACAGACATCAGGTCTCCAGGCCTCCTCTGTCCGAGTGGTGTGAGGCCATAGTGACTTCAGAATAATAATTCTTATAACAATCCCCAATGTCAACTGTTAACTAGGTGAATATTATCACTGCTGCTGTTTGTCAGTACACTGCTGTTTCCAACATATATGACATCCTGTTGGGCATTTGCACTGGCGCTTTCTGTTTCTGAGTCACTGGCACTGTCCTTTCTTTTGGTTGTTAAGTAAAAACGCAAAAGGGGTAGTTTGTCTGCTCATAAAGTTCTCCAACAGTGATATGCTCATCAAGTGAATGTTCCTGAAAATCTGTTATATCAACCTCAAAATCCGTGATTCTTCCCTGTGTGTTTCTTTGAGCAGGAAAAAACAAACCAACTGCCTTTTCAACTAACTCATTTTTTCTACAGTCCTTTGACAGCAATTTTTCTTGTTCCACCACCTTTCTTTGTCCTAACTTGAGAATATTTTCCATCTCGAAAATTCAGCCATCCTAATTCAACTTTCCATACACTTTTTTTTTAGCATTTTTGATGGTTTCATTTTCTGAAACCTCCATATGATCCTTGCTTTTGTTTCTTGAAATCTTTGCTCTCAGTCTGTCAAGAAGTTTTGATTTCCGGCCAGCAGGATCATTTTCCCTCCGTCTGCAATATCCAAGAAGGGCCAGTCGATCACCGTAATATGGGAAATACACCTTCAGCTGCTCATCTGTCATGAGCGGTATAACACTGGAATCGATCTACAAAAGAATGTTAAAACAATTATTTGTTATTTTATATATTTATAAAAATTAAAATAAAAAATCTATACAATAAAAGAAGCAAATGAAAAATCAGCTCTCTTTGCCATATCTCTGCAATAGTGTTTTATTATAACTGTTAAATGGAAAACATTTTCTTAACATTCTAACTACCTTATCCTTTTCCAGTTGTTGTATGACTTCCTCTGAAACATCCTGTGATCTTAAGAAGTCATACAACATAAATTAATTGCCATAGATAGAATATTTCTATTTAAAAACAGTCAGAATAGTTTCTATTGTGTTCCATATGATCACTAACTACTCTGCCATAACTTGACAATGAGGTTCCTAGAGTCTCTAAAAGTAGAATGGGAGGCAGATACTTTAGTTATCAAGCTCCTCTCCTGTGGAACCAACTCCCAGTTTTAGTCTGTGAGGCAGACACCCTGTCTACTTTTAAGACTAATCTTAAAAGCTTTCTTTCTGTGTGCTTAGCTTAACCAGGGATGTCTGCACAACAGTTTGTGAGGGTTTTCCACAATCACGTTCATCTCCACAATGATCACCAAGTTGATGTGTGCCATAGATTACACGATTATTGTGACAAGGTGAAAGGCAATCACTTTAATTGCTGTAAACAGTAAAATTTACTTGTGCGTAATGCTGCACTGTGAATGCATTGACAGTGCTGGAAGATCTTAGATGAAGAATTAGGAGGAAATGCAGTTTTAGAAATCCTTTTATGTCAACCTTTCACAGCCACAGGTTTGCATTTAAGCCTCCACCCTGACCAGACATTATTTCCCATGTTTTGCATAGAGTGCCTCTAGATGCATAATTATGCATGCTGAAAGCTGAGTTTGAAGTTCTTCTCAAAGCAGATGTTTGTGCTCCAAGCGGACCCAGTGAGGCCTGGACTCCTGCTTCTTCTTTAACCCACTAGCAATAGTCTTAAGCCTACAGGAAATACCACTATAGCAAATAGCACTTTTATTTATCTATCGTAACCCAAAATTCTACAAGCCACAGCCCTTTGCGCTCTGCGCTTCACTGCGTCACACTTTTCTACACAGATGGCTGTTGAAGAACAATAGTCTTTTTGGGAACTGATTGTCCGGTCCCAGCATTATTTATGTTCAATGATAAACATCATGGGCAAAATGCATAAATACAGCCTGTAAAGCGCTCTATTTAAAGAATGATGAAGAGGAATGAGGAATCTGAGCTGAAGCTCCCAGTGTAACAAGACCCTAAAAACACCCCTTAAAAGTAAACATCGACATTACTGTGTGACTAAATTTAGTACGTGCACCTGAATTCAAGAGCAAGGCGACGCAGCAGTCCAACAGTGCACCCACCCCAAAAAGAATCCGCCGCTCTTCTGTTTCTCTGTGCCCCTAAGAAGAATGTCCCTTTTGGCACACATCATGACAACATTCAATACCACTTTCACATGCTCACAGTTTCTCAACAACTGTGATGTTTCCAACATCTCATTGCATTTGGCTTATTACAGTCTCCATTTATTAAGCTAATTTCTCTCTGTGCCGCTGGATTACTCAGAACTACAACATGACGCTTGCTGTTTTCATATATAGGACAAGCATACATTAAATTTTATTCTGCCTCGTTTTATTTTATTTGGTGGCTATTTTTATGAGTGACACCCCTAAAATTAAATAAATGAATAAATAAATAAAAATGTCCCAAAGGAAAGCCACTTTATTGGGTGGACCCTGAAACAAAGTAGCCACCCATAGCTATGCTTCTGTCTCCAACCATCAGAGGGCAGGGAAGGTGTGCATACTGCTCAAACTCATGCAGAAGTCATTATTTTTATTTATGTGGAAAAAAAAATTTTTTTGGAGGGGGGCTTTTATTCCTTCCTCTCCCTCCTTCCTATGAATGAGCGCACAGCCTCAGAGGACTTTCAACACGGAGCACGGCTTTCAACTGACATTGAGAATAGGAGTCTTGTTTAATTTTCTAACAACTTCTTTTAATGTGGGCAAAATCTTTGATTTTACCTCTGACTTTCTCATTTGATGAACACCTATCTTTAAAACTTTTCCAGAGTATTTTTGTTTTTTCCCCGTGATTGCCACTTCACCTTGGTGAAACAAACGATCAGTTGACATACTAACATTCATGAGGTGCTTTGTATTGACAATTAGTAGATGAATCTGGGCGTGTAGAACGCAGAACCTAAGAAGGAACCTTGTACGGAAACCTTCAGGAAAAGCTGTAAAATGAAATTGCGTGCTGGTGTGTGTTCTCATGATTTTGTTAATCTGAATTTTTTTTGCTCTACGCCATTTTCTTTTTCTTGGTGTACATACACTCTTAGTATGGATTCTATGCAATGTTTTATAAATGAGACCCCTGCTCTCTAAACACTAGGCAACCATCTAACAGTTACAAAATCTGAACTCTTGTAACTTAAGTATGAAATGTAGTAACTAAACTTAAATCCGAAACAAATAAGAAGTTTTATTGTCATTGTAGTGGTAGTATAACGAAACTAGAAAATTTCTGAAGAAATTTAGCAAGGCGCCTGCCACTTGGTGCGTACCGTACCGTCAGAAATAGCAACAGGAAGCAACACTGCGAATTTCAACTTCCTACGGCCTTCACAGCCCCCCCAGCGGCCGTCGAAAGTGGCCATGTTAAGTCAATGGACCTCCTAGGAGCCTCTTGCTAGCAGCGTTGTCATGGAGACTCACTGACAGCTGCAGCCCTCTCTCTGTCTGTAAAGGCAGAAGAACTCTGGCTAAGCAGCTGTTGGTAGGACCTTCCTAAAGCTATTTCCGGTTTTCTCTCGTAAAGAGAATTGTTCTTTAGAGACTGATGAAACTACTTTGTATAAATGCCAGAGGACTACGTCAAAAGAAAAGCTGTTTTTATTTTTTGTAAGGACTACGATGCTGATATTATTTTCATCCAAGAGACTCATTCATGCAAAGAGGACGAAAAGTTATGGAAGAGTCAATGGGGAGAGGACATCTGGCTGACTCACGGATCCAATCACTCAGCAGGGGTTGCTATTCTCACTCATAAATTTAAAGGGAAGATCGTTAATACTGTTAGGGATACCAATGGTCACTGGATTATTACTATTACCTGTTTGGAAGATGCTTTTTTTATTTTAGGCAACATCTATGGGTTCTGCTCACTCTCACAAAATTCAAAACTATTGGAGGAACTGGACTCGGGGTTAAATGAGTTGATGTCTAAATATCCTGCAGCTAAGGTAATTTTGGGCGGTGACTTTAATATGGTTATGAATAACCAATTAGACAGATGCCCGCCAAAACAAGCTCCAACCTCAAAAAAACTAATTGACTTTACAAAAAGACTGGATCTCATTGATATATGGAGGGAAAAAAATACATTATTAAAAACATTTACTTGGAGTAATAAAAACCATACGCTACAATCCAGGATAGATTTCTGGTTGATCTCGGCTGACTTAGAGCCCTGTGTTGAGTCATGCTCTGTTTCTCCGGCTGTTCTAACAGACCATAAGGCCATTTCTTTATCTATTCAGAACAGCAAGGAACAAAGGGGGAAATTTTCTAGTGGGTATTGGAAATTAAATAATTCTCTACTGTCTCATGAGGAACTAAAAATGCAAATAGAACTCCTTATCTCAGAACAATGGGAAGCTGCAAGAAAAGGGAATCATTTTGGGACTTCGTGGGAACTTCTCAAATACAAAATTAGAAGCGTCTGCTCGGGTTATGGCAAGATAGTGGCACACAAAAAGAGGATTGTAACATACACGCTAATCAACAATATTAACATGCTTACTGAAAAAGAACAGCTGAGCCAAGAAGATAATAATGCCTTATTAGACTTACAAAACCAATTAGACGTTTTATATGAGAACAAAGCAAAAGGAGCTTTTATAAGGTCACGTAGGAACTGGATGGAACAGGGAGAGAAAAACAGCAGATACTTCTTTTTCATGGAAAAAAGAAGACAAGAAATCAATGTTATAAGAAAACTTAAAATTGGAGAAAAAATTAGCGAGGACAGTAAAGTTATTTCAAACTATATATCGGCTTTCTATGAAAAACTTTACTCAAAAGACAATAATCTTAAAGACCCAAATGACATCTTTAGCCTTATCAACCCACCTAACTATGTAGATGAAGAATATAATCATATCTGTTGTCAGGACATAACTCTTGAAGAGATTAATTGGGCAATAACTCAATTAAAGAACAATAAATCAGCAGGCTGTGATGGTCTGACTTCCGAGATGTATAAAAGCTTCTCTGAGTCATTAGGTAAATTTCTTCTGGCCGTCTTCAAAGAATCTCTTGACAGAGGGGAGCTTCCTCCCTCTCTGAGGCAGGGTGTCATAACACTTATTCCAAAACCTCACAAAGACTCTCTATTAATTGAAAACTGGCGACCCATTACTTTGCTAAATAATGACTATAAGATACTAGCATCTATCTTAGCAAAACGTCTCAAATCTAAATTACACACTTTAATTGACGATTGTCAATCTGGTTTCATGAAAGAGCGTCACATAGCCAATAACATTCGCTTAGTGCTGGATCTAATAGAATACAAAGACTTTCTAAAAGATGAACACCTTATCTTATTCTTAGACTTTCAAAAAGCGTTTGACACGTTAAGCCACAAATTTATTATTGACTCCTTAAACTTCTTTAATTTCGGTCAGACTTTTATTAATGCTGTGAAAATTCTGTACATGGGAGGAAACAGCTGTATTAAATTGGCGAATGGAACCTCACCTAGATTTTACATAAAGAAAGGTATCCGCCAAGGCTGCCCCACATCGCCTCTTCTATTTTTAATTGTAGCTCAAATTCTATGTAACCAAATTCACAAGAGTCCATTCAAAGGAATTACACTAAATGAAAGAGAAATAAAGATATCACAGCTGGCTGACGACACAACATTGTTTCTAAAAAATGAATCCCAAATAGAAGATGCACTAAAGGTTGTGAACAAATTCTCAAAGAGCTCAGGCTTGAATCTAAATCTATCAAAATGTGAGCTGTTTTCTCTTAAAAATAAGCACTCGGGTCAAATTTGCGGGATAAATATAAAGAACTTAGTAACCTATCTTGGAGTTAAAATTAGTCATAATCACAATTTAATAACAGAGAGTAATCTTTCTTTACTGTACAACTCTATTAATAAAAAATTTGATTCTTGGCTTACAAGAGATTTATCTACATTTGGCAGGGTTCTGCTTTCTAAAGCAGAAGGTCTCTCACGAGCAGCATATTTATTTACATCTATAGAAATACCTAAAGTTCACTGTGCTAATCTAGACAAGCTATTATATAACTTTATATGGAGGAAGAAGCCCCATAAAATCAGAAAAAACATCTTGACTAATAAAATTGAGGAAGGGGTTTTATCGGTAATCGACTTCTCTCTTTTTAATGAGATATTAAAAATCAACTGGTTTAAAAGATTCCTGAAAAATCCAAACAGTCTGTGGAACATTGTTCCAAATTTCATCTTTGAAAAACTCGGTAAAATCACATTCTTGCTTCAGTGCCCGTACTCCATCAACAGACTGCCAATCAAACTGTCAAACTTCCATAAACAGGCTCTAACTTGCTGGTCGCTTTTATACAAACACAATTTCTCCCCTCATAAATGTTTTATCTGGAACAATATGCACATCATACATAGAAACAAGACTCTCTTTATACAAAACTGGTTTAAACATGATATTGTTCTGGTAGCCCAACTGTTAAATAACTCAAAACAAATTTTAACATATGACGAATTCACTCATAAATTTCACTTCCATCCTCCAAGAAAAGAATTTGACGTTGTAACCAGAGCCATACCCCATGGGATCATCACCCTACTTAGAGACGAGAAAGATTTGGATCAAATGAATGTTTTTGTCTCCAGCAATATTTCGATAAATGGTTTATCTTTTCTAGACAGAAAAGTCAACAACAAAGTAATTAAAAACCTTATATGTGCAAACTCTATCCCTGCCTCCAGGTACAAATGGTCCCCCTTGTATGAAAACATTAACTGGAATAGAGCATGGAGTAACCCACATAAATTTTTAATTACAAACAAAGTAAAAGAAATAACATTTAAAATCCTTCACCATTATTACCCCTGTAATGAGCTCATTTCAAAATGTATCCCCCCTGTAGATGTAAAATGCTCCTTCTGCTCTTTGGACATAGAATCAATAGACCATTTATTCTATAGTTGTTCACATAGCTCTTCTCTGTGGAATGATATGCAATGCTTTATTAATGGTCACTTTGGCTCAAACATTCTTTTATCCAGTTTTGACATTTTCTTTTATTTCTCTGACTCAAACCCCTCTATACAATATATAGTCAATCTATTTATTTTGCTTGGAAAATTCTTCATCCATAAATCAAAATTTATGAAGAACAAACCTCTTTTCAGTGTTTTAAAAATTGACTTAAAAAATTATATAATCTGCATTTCTGGATTAAAGGATAAATCAGCATCAAAATGTTTACAACATTTATCTACTTTAAATTTGTAATTAATTTGACTGATATTTATTTTTTGTTACTCTGGCTATGTACTTTAATTGTTGGGACCATAAGGGGTTTGATCCCCCATTGAAAAGCATTGGATGTTTGACACCTCATAGCTTAGAGATGCTTTATCCGACGTAGCCCAAATTTCTTGTGGAGCTTTCTCTCTAAAGTAAGAACAGACTCTGTGAAGCAAAAGTTGGTGAGACCTTCCTAGAGGTACTTCCGGTTAGCCACATGCTAACCGTTAGCTGCTAGCATGGTTGTGTTCAGTATCACCGGGTGATTATACTCTATCAGTTTGGTCCAAATCCTGTACTGGGAAGTGCCTCAAATAGGGGTGCCAATACTTAATGTCACCAAACGTGACCAAAGTTCATGGGTCAGATTGGCCTCCTTTAGCAACTCAGCCTCACCACATCTGGGCCCAGAACTCAACATTTGACCAAAATGGTGTGTAGTGCCATTTCCCACATGTGGGTGGTGCTGTATTGGCCAATTGGGTCGTGTCTGGGCATCATGCCAGGTCCTGTTGGAAGCAAAGGCCCAATAGGAAAGCATGTGAAATCCAAAATGGTACAGAAAACTGACACATGGCTGAAAGTCACATGAAAATTTTAAAATGTTAAGAGGAAGTGACTGTGCGAATTTCAGATTTCTACATTAATCACAGCCACTGCAGTGAGCGATGAAAGTTGCCATTGTATCTCAATGGAGCGTCTCCCTCTGGCCCTCAGAGTTCCGTCGTCATGGAAACTCACTCACACGCCTGCAGCGGCCGTCTACAGAAGTGCAGACACTTACCGTCAGAGTCTGCCTATTGGGTTATAATGGAGAACTTTGCCTCGAACAATGCTTCATATCTCCTAATCCATAAATGGTAGAGACGTAATTTTTTCTGTGTTTAGTTCGTAACGGATAGAGGAAGAAGATAAGCTATTGTTTTTTGCTGGAAAAAGTTTAATAAAGGCATATAAATTTATGATCTAAAGGAGATTTTTATGGATTTTCAGAAATCCTCTAAAAACGGTCCCGAACAAATCGCTGTAGCTCAGAAAGTATAAGAGATATCAAAATAATTATTTCACTGTGAGTATCAGCAGGCTTTTGAGGACTATGGTGCACATTTTTATGTTTGTACAAGAATCGGTGTAGGCACAGCGACGATGTAAAAAAGTGGATGATGTGGGAGAATGCAGCTCCAAAGCATTTTTATGAATTTGCACATTCGCTACTCCCGAACAAATTGTTCCTGCGGAAAAACCGTAACAGTTATCCACAAAATTCCTTTTTTGTGAGTGCCAGAAGGGTTGGGACATTCATATGTGAAAGTCTCATGTCTGTACATAAAACGGTTTAGGAGTAGCGACGATGCGAAAACATGTGATGTTTTGGTTATTTAGACGTCATTTTTCAAAACCGCTCCATAGGAAATGAATGGGGGAGGTTTCGGGTTTGTGTCGGTTTGAGGTGATTTGCGAAATATCTATAAATGCCACACCAATGAGGGTTACATTTCCCGAATCCTGACAAAAATACCTACATTTTGATGTATGATTTGTCTACATAGAGTGAAAATTGAGTGAGTAAGGTCAAGTTGTTCGGAGTTTTGAAATCTTTAAAAAAGCTAGAGTGGGCCACTCTAGCGGTTGGAGAATTCCGTCATTGACTTTCATTGTAAACGATGATTTCACTGATTTTTGGACATGAGCTTTGAGGAGTAACTGTGAGGAGACGATAACAGATATCCACATCCCGTTTTCACTTCTGAGTAGTTCACAGATATATCTACAAACTGGAAGTTAAACGGTGTTCGTAGGTGAAAGCATGACGACACAGTATAGCTTTGAAATTGGTCATTTGGAGGCTTTTTTTGAGGCTTTCTTTCTACCCGACTCAATTCATTCCTATGGGTTTTTTGGGGGTGGTTTTTCGCTAATTTTGTTGCCATGGTAACTCGAAACCCCAATAAAAGTAGTAGCACACCATTCCCGACCGAGCCGCACATTTTGATACCTATATTGTGGGAGTGCACGCTACGGTTCGGGCCGCATTAACAAAGCACAGCACTGCCTCCTCACTGCACATGCAAGGCAGGCGCCTAATTACAAAGAGATGGCAGCATCTCTTTGGCAGCAATTTTTATTGTCAAACTTGAACAATAAACAAACAGCCTCTAACTCCACAACCAACTTCAAAAGTTGGCTTTCCCCACATTTCATAACAAAAGCACAAAAGTTAGCATAACCTTTCCTGGTTGACATAATCATCAACATATAGGTATGTACTGACAACTCCATACTGTTTAGGGACCCAACACCGTTATTTTCTGAGCTGACTTAAATTATTGGCCAAATATGTTTTTCACAACTGAAATAGTTTTTTCAAACCAAAAAGAAGCTATTTGTTTGCAGTGTACATACAAAACAATAGGAACCCTCTCTGGGAGCTAATAGCTGGTTTTGCATCAAAATGTGAAAAAAATATGTTGCTTGGTTCGAGTTTAAAAACTAAACATTTATTCCTAAAGTAGCTAAACACAATAAGGTCCTTCAGATTACCACATAGCTTTCATTCCTGTGTCTGTTCTAAATCTACATGCTGACAGATATAAACTGGGAAATTATATCTACTGATGACACTAAAACATAGTAGTAAGGCTGCTTTATGATAAGCATTTAGTAACATGCATTTCACAAGACTTAACCTTTATAGTCTAGTGATCCTTAAATCCTTAACATCTATAGTTCTATTATTTGATCTGTCCCCTTATGTGGTGCCGTTCGGAGACTATGCATACATGCAAGTTGAGGGCTGTTTTAAGCTCATATTAGATGGTGGTTAATATCAGGCTAGGAATTTTACACATTGTTACGACCCCAAAGGTCTAGGGGTCCAGGGGTCCAGGAGAGGTAACATAAAAAGAACCAACACAAAAGAGTATGAAAACAAATGCAACAATTTATTGATAAGTTGGCTATAGAAACAAACATGATGGAAACAATAAATACACTACCAAAAAGGACAGGACGTGATCTAATAACAAAAGAAACCCAAAGATGACTTAAGGCCATAAGAACTAATGTGTGCTAACTAAAATAAACCACAAGACAGAACATCCAAGTAATGACAACCAGCAACTGAAAGGCTTAACCAGAGTGCCACGGCAAATTGCCCAACGAGTGACACAGCCTACAATAGTCAGGTTAACAAAGTGTCAGAAAACGAGTAACACAACCAGCATTGTCAGGTTCAAACAGAGTGTCACGGCAAATTGCCAAACGAGTGACACAACCTGCAATTATCTGGTTAACAGTGTTACAGAAAACAGGGGACGAGTAACACAACCAGCATTGTCAGGTTCAAACAGAGTGTTACGGCAAAACACCTAACGAGTGACACAACCTGCAATTATCTGGTTAAACGAGTGTTACAGTAAAACAAAAACACATCACAACAAACAAAAAACACAACCAGCAGTGTGGCAAGCTGCTCTAGAACACAGCTGCCCTGATTGCATGGGAGAGCTGAGTTTAAATAAGGAGGGCTCTCCATGGATTGGTGAGGCAATCAGGCGAGTGTCCAATCCAGAATGAGGATGATAGCAGAAGGAAGTGGCTGAAGTTAAACGAGGAGGAGACATCAGGAGGTTTGCAAGTTTCCACAGTGGCACTAGCTGGCAGGAAGATGCAACTACACCTGCAAACATATTAGAAAGAAAAACAAAACAGACAAAAAGGCCACTGGCCGTAACATTAACTCGCCTCAATCAGTGTATTAATTGACCTCTTTTCACACTTTGACATAAAAACGATCTAATAATCCTTCAAATTATCCACATACTTATCACAAGTTAAAACATCCTAGCATGAGGCTAGCTAACTTTGCTATGCTAACTTTGCGGCAAAAGCTGTTTTAAGCTTGTGCAGCTGGAAACAACAGCACAAGTGAAACAAGCATTCTAAAGCCGCTTCAAAACGAAAGAATTAAAACAAAAACATCCAGCAGCTTATTTCTGATACTTACATTTCCCTCGATAACATTTGTATGATTTGGTAAATCCTGTCTGCAGACGTCCCTGTAGAGACAGAAAATTAACACACGTAGCCTACAATGCAACCCATGTGATCAAAGTAGGCTACCAGTATGACCCTAAACTAATGAGTGCTGTGACTCATAGATGCTAATTATGCTTACCAAGTATTTAGGAGCAATGCCTGTAAATGAGTTCGATCAGCCACGCTGTTCCTCCAAGGAGGCTTGTCTCTCAATGGCTCCGGTGGGCTTATCTCATAGTTTGAAATTATGACTTTGTATCTCATAATTATGACTTTGTATCTCATAATTATGACTTTGTATCTCATAATTATGACTTTCCATGTGCCATTTTTTTACTTTCATGTGCCGGAAACAGGCTTCAATAAGATGACCATTTACACTGAGCCTGGTTCTGCTGGAGGTTTCTTGCAGTTAAAGGGAGTTTTCCTTTTCACTGTTGCTACATGCATGCTTGGTATGAGGGATTGCTACAAAGCCAACAGCTCAATGCAAGCGACTATCCACTGTCACTACATGCTCATTCCGGCAGAGTGAATGCTGCAAGTCTGTGACTTAATTCCAGCTTTGAGTTTTCTTTCATAAAAAACTGTTTAACCAAGTTTCGGAATGATTCGATAGAATTGAGTGTAAAGTGCCTTGACATGAAATGTTTTGGTGCATGTGAATTTGTGCTATTTGAATAAACTGAATTGAAGCTGAATTGACAGCTGTCCCTTGACATGGTTCCATATCCTATCAAAGTGATAGAATAACATTATGACAGTGTACTAGGTTGAAAGAATACAGATTATAATTTTTCATTTGTGACACTTGCACACAAAATCATGTAAATGTCAAAACCAAATGACTTGATACCTTTTATGGCAATGTATACATGTATAGAACCTTATGTCTCCATGTAAATTGTTGTTGCACATAAATCTTAATTATATTATAGTAATGATTAATAATGATATTTGATAATAATTGGCAGTACACTATAAAACATCACAGACTTGAAGTTACAAATTAATTACACATAAATATAAGATTTTGAGTTGATAAGTACATGTAAAATACATACACACACACACGCACACACACACGCACGCGCGCACACACACACACTAAAATGCTATTGTCCTAACAGTGCATGTAATTTTTTCCCCTTCCTTACAGACAAGAGAAGAAAAATGTCAAAGTGGTTGGCAAAGGACCGTGCCCTCATTAAATCTATGAACGACAGAGACAAACAACCCTTACCAGCCATGGATTGACTCCCTGTACTTGGCCTCCTCAATAAAACTACATCATGCAGCATGTCTGGTGTTATCATTCAGTACTCATATCTGTGGTCTAAACACAATACTGTGTGTAGGCAAATGATGAACTAATTTTAGAAAACGGAATAAACCTTTTACTGTTAGAAAATACTGTATAGATTAGATAAAGGTCCTAATTAAAATAGGGTATTATTTTTTAAAAGATTTTCTGTGCAAATCCAATTAAAACATTTCTAATGAAAATGTACTCCTACCTCACACCATTGGACCCTACACGTAAATTAGATTCAGAAATCATTCAACTTGAACTTTCAATTAAAAATAATCAAGCAAGCACATTTTAAATTCAGTAAAACAAGAGACAGCAATTCTGTTTTTTATTCTATTTAATTTTTAACTGGACTTGTTTTTCAAACTTCAGATACACACAACATTTTTTTTTGTAATCCTTAAAACAAATTTTAACTGCTTAACGGCAGGGCAATAAATACATATATAATATATCTACAACAATCTAACAAGTAAAATCCCAGATGCAGAGAATTGAAGTGATATTTTTTTCTAAAATTTTTACACGTGTGATGTACTTTTTAATTTTTTAAGACCGTGTGCTTCACCTTTTGGCTGATTCTATGGCAAGCCATTTTAACATAAATTCGGTTTTACCGCCCTTACGTTCGAGATATCTCAAATTGTTTTATGACTAGACGTTTTAGCAATTTAAGATATCTCTAATTGTATTTTGACTAGTCAAAATATCTATTCGAGATATCTCTAATTACATTCTGACTAGTCGAAATGACATCAGATTTTCCATTGAGTTGTATGGAGACGTCAATTCAAGATATCTCGAATGAATTACTGACTATCTGAAATACCCATTTCAGATATCTACAATTAAATTACGACTAGTCAAAATTACAATTCAAGATATCTTAAATTGAGTTTTGACTAGTCATAATTCTAATTAAAGATATCTCAAATGCCACCATAATTCAAGATATCTTAAATGTATTTTTGGATAGGCGAAATGCAGTTTTGACTAGTAAAAAATAAATTTAAGATATCTTGAATTGTAATTTTGACTAGTCAAAATTCCTTTTAAGATATCTTGAATTGTAATTTTGACTAGTCAAAATTCATTTTAAGATATCTCTAAATGAATTAGAGATATCTTGAATTATTCAGCTTTTCCATTTAAGATATCTTAAATTGACATTCTGACTAGTCAAAATGACGTTACTGATATCTTGAATTACGAAACGGCTTGCCATATATGGCAAGCCGTTTTAACATAAATTCGGTTTCGTCTGACTATCCGTAATTACATTCCAGATATCTTAAAATGCATTTTGACTAGACAAAACTACATTTTGACTATCCGGAATGGTAATTTAAGATATCTTTATTTACATTCTGACTAGGAAGAATGATAATTCAAGATATCTTCAATTACATTTTGACTAGTCAAAATCCCTTTCAAGATATCTCAAATTACGTCACCGGATTCGTCATTGAAAGCGTCACACATCCGTAGACGTAATTTAAGATATCTCGAACGTAATTATGACTAGTCAGAATTACAATTTAAGATATCTGAAATAAGACATTGCGTGTAAGCAAGATATCTTAAATTGTAATTCTGACTAGTCATAATTACGTTCGAGATATCTTAAATTACATCTACGGATGTGTGACGCTTTCAATGACGAATCCGGTGACGTAATTTGAGATATCTTGAAAGGAATTTTGACTAGTCAAAATGTAATTGAAGATATCTTGAATTATTATTCTTCCTAGTCAGAATGTAAATAAAGATATCTTAAATTACCATTCCGGATAGTCAAAATGTAGTTTTGTCTAGTCAAAATGCATTTTAAGATATCTGGAATGTAATTACGGATAGTCAGACGAAACCGAATTTATGTTAAAACGGCTTGCCATATAATTCTCTGTTTACGCTGTCGTGACGTAGCTCCGTAATGACGTTTGCTTTCACTGTCTGGATGAGACTCTTGCATGCAGGTATGGTGTCAGGCTAAGCTGCCGAGCCAACAGAGGACCGTGCACTACATCGACTGGACATCTGGCTGCCTTACACCTCGTGAGGGCTAGAACAAAGAGTTTCTTGACTGCCAGCTGTGGATGAACCTGGGTGAACTAACCACGTTAGCATTTAGCTAGCTAGTTTGTGATCTAGCAATGAGCTACCTAAGAGCCTGCCTGCTTGGTAAATGTTCCAATGTCATGTCATGTATGCGTTTGAAAACAGTTCTTCGCTGAAAACCAGCTCCGTTCACGGCCTGACGCCCTGCGCTCAGAGAGGGGGGGGGGGGGAGACCAGAAATGACTTTAGTACAACCTTGAAGAGCTAAGGCAGATTTTGGGCTAGCACCGTTTAAATAAAAAATAAATTGTAGGCTATGCCGTCAGTGCAGAGTTTAGCCGCACTACTGGCTAGGGTTTTGCTTCCCATTTTTTGGAAATGACTATAATTATATAATTAATAAGCAGTTAGAAGGCCGTAGCAACAATGGAATCATTCTTGCAGATTGCTCCCCATTCTTTGGCAATAGTGTTGGCCAGAGATGGAGGCGCAGAGGCACCAGCTGCAGCTGGTGTGTCAGAGAGCGAGGAGCTTCCGAGACACCACACAGGTTATGAGATTTTTGCCGATTTCAAAGCAGAAAACTCTCAGCAGCATATATGGAACCAGCGGATTATCGAAGCTGTGGCGGAGACTTTCTTCTTGGGCTGGATAGATGAACACGTACTACTGATCCAGGGAAAAGAGAACCATCTGGAGGTACTAAGAGAGGGATGGATGCGGAGATCTCTTAACCCTCCCCGGGGCTTCACCATCAAATGCTTGGGTAAGGCCTATGCACCCGCCAGGGTAGTGCAAAAAATATTTAATTAGCCTTAAAAAGAAATGAATTCCGTAATTAGTTAATTTTATGACATTTGCTCTCATACCCAATCATAAACAAACCCTGTGCTTAGATACGCATGCAAAATTACATGTTTTTTATGTGTGTAGAAAGCACTGAAGCTGTAAGTAGCAGTTGCATTTACTTGGAATTTTTGAAATGAGAGGAGCCAAAACCTAACCTGACAACAGCCAGATGCATGTCTCGCTCCGCCTAGCTCCACTCACATACATCTGGGACATCGCCCATTGAAAGTGATTTCCCCAACCAAATTTATGTTCTGGCCAATCAGGACGCAGGGCGGGTGTTTCCTGGATGTGACGTAGCGGAGAAGCGACCGTGAGATTCCAACAACAATGGCGGCTCGCATCGAGGAAGCAAGCGTTAGCATTGATGCTGCTATTTCTTCTGTGTTGTCCAATCTACCTGATATTGTTTCATTAAAAGAACATCAGAGAATGGCTCTGAAGGCTTTTGTTGGTGGAAACGATGTTTTCGCCCTTCTCCCGACCGGATTTGGCAAGCGGTTAGCCGCTAACCGTTAGCGGTTAGCGCGAACCATGTTAGGAGGCCTTTAGTCCTCAACGCGGTCCGCCCGGGATCGATTCCGACCCGCGGCGATTTGCCGCCTGTCCCCCCCCCCCCCTTCTTCCTGTCTGCTCACTGTCAAAAAAACCTGCGTCACGTTAGCTTCGGTGTGAGTGGTTGAAATAGCACGTCGATAAAGATGACAGACAAGTGGCTTATCCAATCATATGCAAGAATTTTTGATAAGCCCCAGCCTTCAATAAAGGCAATTCCTATGGCGGTGTCCCAGATGTATGTGAGTGGAGCTCGGCGGAGCGAGACATGCATCTGGCTGTTGTCAGGCTAGCCAAAACTTACAGGATCTCAGAATATACATTAATCATATTCCCTAATTTAGGCTACCTCGTGGGTTGGGTTATTCCTTCAATACAGCCCAGGGTTTCATGCATATCTGAAGCAAAGCTATTACATTTAACTATGTCACTGTCGTTAAATGTTATTGAAAGGGCTGTGTTAAACAAATCTATTTTCGAATTTTGAATTGATTCTAATATTAATTCTTAAAAATCCATTCATATAACCAAAGATCGATTTTAAAAGAAACAAATAAATAAATTTCACAGTGTTCTTAGATGTGTGAGCCGGCATTACTTGCACGGACATGAGTCCGCACTGACCGCGTGTCTCACTATAAACTCTTCGGCGGCAAGAAGTCTTCACATTAAACTGTTTCATATGTAACACTGAGCTTGATACACTGAGCTGCTCCAAGCAGGCGGTTGCAAGGACATTCAGCATCACAGTCCCTCCCTCTGTGCGCACTGACAGGTGTGCGGTGGGTGCCTGCTGGAAAGGAACTGCTCTATGTACTCAACTAACTAAGCTACTCAAACATTTTATAATCCCTTCCCAAGCTTTGTCTAACTGGGAAAAAGTGTGGGAATTGTAGGAATGTGTATTTTTTTTTTTTTATTAATCGAATAGAATACCAGCTGTAGATGTCTCTGGTGTCCTCGGTTTTCTACCCTGGATCTGATTGGTTATTCTGCCCCACAACATGTTTGTGAAAGCAACTGTCTCAACATTCCGGAAGAGGGTTTGGTCCATACAGCCGCCATTAACTATCAATGCTTTATTCATTTTCAGTAAATGTTAATATGATACTAGTATCAATATATTGCATAACTACACAGTCATGAAATTCAGTTAACAGCTAAAAATTTTTTTTAATAGCAGCAATCCAATTTCAGATCGAATCGAAAATAATCTATTCCAAATCTGGAGAATTGGAATCGAACCGTTACTTGAAATTTCAATCGAAAACACAGAACTAAAGATTGCATTATAAAATAATGTATTAGTTTTTATACAATGCCTGAATCTACGGGACATACATCTAATTTTACCAGAGGCACATGCATTGAACGAGGTGATTAAGTGATTCAAGCTTTGTGGTAATCAGGTAATTATTTTAGTTCAACAGTTTCAGAAAAAGGAGACCATTAAAACTATATTTACATTATATTTATATCCTGCTTTGTAATCCAGGGCAGAATCACCGGCAGCTTAGCGCATGCATTACACATTTGCAATGTGAATACAGGGTACAGCAGGTCTCCTCTGCTCCCTTTCTTCTGACTTCATACAGGGCTTTCACAATGAGACAGCTGCCCGTGCCAATGAGACGGCGTCTCATTGGCACGGGGTTTCCGGGGGTCATTAAAAATCATTAAAAGTTATATATATTTTTTTTAATTAAGGCCTTAATTGGCATTAAAAGTCATTACCTGTGATTATAAGTGGCATTTAAAATGGCTTATTTTTTTTCTAAAAAAAAATCTTCACAAAAACAGTTTCGTCAGATATATTATATCAGATATAACTGATTCCTCGTCTGTGCGCTTGCGACTTCAAAAACTGTCCACCTCCCCAGCCAATCACAGACATGTTTCTTTCCATCCAATCAGAGTATTGCTTGTAAATACTGCATTCAGATGGATTAAATCAAAATGCTGCAGCTTTTGGCAGAAATTGCTAAACATAACGGTGGGATTGAAGAAAAAAACAACCAATTAACAATTTAATATTTTAGCCTAAAATATTTAGTTTAAAATAATTCCTTGAGTTATTAAGTAAAGTGTGAAAATGTTTTTGTCTCTTTTCTTTCCAGCTTCTGGGAGGTGATGCAAAAGTTTCGTGTTATCATAATCACCGTCATTGTCATTGTTTAAACAGCACTTTAACACGAGGTAAAACAACATAACATCTAATAATATGACTTGGGTAAAGACTCAACAATTTAAAACAATAATAATAATAATAATAAAAACTTGATATCAAACATAATAGAACCAGCCGGCACAGCAGAAAGAAAAAGAAAGAAAAGTTGAGAAAGATAAAATCTCAGTAAGGTTGAAGGGCAATGAGTAAAAATAGGTTTTAAGACAGGTTTTAAAACTGGACAGTGGAGGGGCCTCTCAAATGTACAAAGGTAAGTCGTTCTATAACTTAGGGGGACCCAATAGAGAAGACCCTGTTCCCTCTAAGCTTCTGCTCAGAACAGTGAATGACCGTGAACAGTTGGTCAGCAGACGTGAATGAGCAAGCAGGGGTGTAAAGGTGAAGGAGAAGCTCATTTAAGTAAGGTGGGCAAAGCTGTTTAAAACCTTAAAAACAAACAGAAGTTCTTTAATGTGAACTCTAAGATAAACAGGCAACCAGTGAAGGGAGGCCAGGAGGTGTGCAGTAGCGTTTGAACCAGCTGCAGACATCTGAGTGAGGACTGACCGATTCAGAGATAAAGAGAATTACACTAATCCAGCCATGATGAAATGAAGGCTTGGAGTGTTTCCATATTTTTGCATTGAAAGAATAGGTTTTACCTTTGCTTTGTTCCTTAAATGATAAAAAATTACTTAACTGAGGTCCTTTTTTGACTGTCAAGTTTAAAATCCTCGTCCATTTTAAAATCGAGGTTCATAAATTGGGGCCAAACATTCATTGTCAGGGAGTCTAAATCAACAGGATCAACACTTCTTTGGGTGTTTCAACTGGTATATTTGACAATTCATGATTTGCAAAGCCAAAGTGATTCAACTTTTGATGTTCTCCTCGTCATTACCTTTATCTCTTTCTACAGATTCTCTTTCTCATTCTTTTCAGGACTTTCCATATGCCTTATCATCCAGGTATATTGAAAAACCTACAGTAAAGTAATGAAATGTTCATTCTGGGTGTAGTGTATAGGAATTTCTTCAATATAAACCAAAGTAAATTTTACATTACCAGCCAGAAGCTGGAAAAAATCTTTAGAAAACAGTATTTTCAACAGTATTTTCACAACTCATGTAGTAGCTCAAGGAAATATTTTAATCTAAATATTTTAGGCTCAAATGAGTAAACGCTACTGATGGATTTTTGGGTAAACTAAATAGAGCAGTGTTACATTTTTGATTGTTTCTAAAACAGCATTTTTCTGAGCTGCGTCTAAAAGGGCAAACATTGAGAGTATACCTACTTCTCCAGGGACCACTACACCACTGCGGACAGCCACAGATCAGCTGCAAGGGGCAGACAACAGCTAACCATGTCAAGAGACCTTTTTCACACTTCTGGGTTTTAAAGTGGATGTGGGGTTTGACAACTTCCGATGGCTATAACGTTAGCATTAAAAGTCTAAGAAAATGGCTCAGTCTCGGCGCAGTTGTTTTTATTCAGTACCTGGTTGTTCATGTGGGGCAAGAAAACGGCCATAGCTGTCCTATCATGCGTTCCCGACGGACCCGGACCAACGGAGGGAGTGGATCCACGCGATCCGAAGAGATGAAGGTCCCAACTTTTGCATAAAGACAGGGAGCACTTTCGTATGTAGCCGCCACTTCACACTGGAAGATTTTATTAGCGAATCCCCCACCAGCCGCCTTTAAAGTGGAGCTGTTCCTTCCCTTTTTGCCTGGAATACCTTCACTGCACCAGCAAAGAGAGAGTCTGCTTTCGATAGGGCTAAGAAACGGCAGTTTGTCCTCTCTTAGAAAGCTGGCCAGGCTGAAGATGCTACTGTGGACCATGATTATGTGGCACATCCACCCGCAGGTAAACATCAAATTAAGATAGTACATTGTATACATTTGGCATGTAAGATAATTTCAGTCAAATATAACTATTGCTATAATAATTTTATTATTATGTTCACATAATAATAAAATAATTACTAATCGATTATGTGGTAGTTGTGTATTTTGTGCTACATAACTACTACACAAATGTGGTAGTTATTTAGCACAATTTTGTGGAGATTATGTATATACATACATGCTCCGACTTACAACATGTATTGATCTTCACATTACTAATGTTACATCTATATAATTAAAACTTCTCGCCACCCGCATGTTATATTTTATTTTATGGTTTTACAGCTGCACTTGATGAAGCTCTGGATTACATCAAGGAGTTGGAGGCCAGACTTCAAAAAGTGAATTTGTCTGCCACAATTTTTAGCCGCTACTGTGCCTCTGATGACAAGATCCGATTCTACACCAAATTCCCATCTGAATGTGTGTTCCAGATCTTCTGGGAGTCCATTGCACCCTCTGCATCACACCTGGTGTACTAGACCAGAGCACAGAAACTTGAAGAGGAAGCCTGTGCTGAAGCCAGCTCTGCCCGCTGCATGCCTCTGATTGATGAGTTCCTGATGTACTCATTCAGGGTAGCAGTGGGCATGAAGGAGCAGCTCATTGCTGACATATTTCAAGTCAGCATAGCCACTGTCAGCCGAGTGACCATCACTTGGGCCAACTGCCTCTTCACTGTGTTCGCTTTCATCAACCTGTGGATTAGTCGTGAGAAGGTAAAAGCCAGCATACCTCAGAAATTTATGAAGTTCTCTCCAAATGTCCGTGTCATCTTGGACTGCACAGAAGTTGCTCTGGAGACGCCATCATCCCTCACCTTGCAGTCTGAAACGTTCTCTGCCTACAAGAACCACACCACTCTGAAAGGGCTAATCGGAGTTGCTCCCTGTGGGTTGGTGACATTTATTTTAGCATTGTACACAGGCTGCATCTCAGACAAAGAAATAACAAAGGTTAGTGGAATCCTTCCTCTGCTGGAGCTGGGAGATGAAGTCATGGCAGATAAAGGATTCCTCATTCAAGACCTCCTTCAAGAAGTTGGAGCCAAACTCATCATTCCGCCATTTAGGCATCCTGGCCAGTTCAGCAAGAAAGAGACAGAGGAGACCCAGACCATTGCTCGCCTGCGGATCATTGTGGAGCGAGCAATCGCTAGAGTAAAGTGCTACCACATCTGGGATTCTCCGGTGCCTCTCACTTTAATAGGAACTGTCAATCAAATCTGGCACAACTGTTGTGTTTTGGCTAATTATCAAGGCACATTTTGTGTTGCTGACTAAATTATTTCTGTATGTTAATTGTAGTGCTATGTAAAAAGTTATTTAAAGACTAGACTAAAAATATATATTCAATAAAACGCATTTGAGCAACATACTGTACTTTTTTTTCTGTATTTTCTTGTTTAAGTGAAATTGCAAGGGAAATAAATAAAGTACAATTTACAATATCTAAAAACAAAAAACCCTTTACTATTTCACATCCTATAATTGTACACCATACACTAATTTAAATTATCCTGCAAATTAATATTTATCAAATATAAACAACAATAGTTGCAAATACTTAAGACAACCTTAAGAAGAAGCAACTTTAAAACACAGGTTATAAGACAACTGCACTTAAAACAATTTTTTGTAAATTATGCAACTGCCTTTTAAAGAAATTTGCACATCTGTGTATGTTTCATTAATACCAACTATTTACAGTGATTGACACAGCTTGAGATTGAGTATTTGAAATGCAAAGGAACAAAAGGTTAAGTTACACATTTTATCATTCTTGTTGCATTGACATGAACGCTTTAATAAAGGTGTTGAAGTAAAATAAGTCCAGTTTAGATTTCATTTGATCAATGAAAGACTCATCACGCCACATCCGCTCAACAGTTATTGTTGTTAGCGTGTCCGTGACAAAGTCGCACCATTCCAATCCGGTGATTGCCAGCTGACCCTGTACCTGCCAGTAATATGCGTGGGAACGCCTCAAAATAGCATGGCCATCTTGAACCTTGAGGTGAGCAACCTGAGACACATCATTCTTTGTACTGCTTTTTACCTCAACCAGTCCAAACGGGAGTGATTCTGACGGATCATAGACCTTGCCATCTGGACTTGCACCAAGATATGATGTGTCAGGGCGAACAATGAATCCCACCGGGAGCACATTGACCTTCAACATCTCAGCATAGTTTGCCACCACCTCAGACTCCATCTGCAGACCACGCTTCATGGTTGCAGTTTGTCTAGTTGACCCCCTGAACATCCGAGATGCCAGTGCCGTGGCAGCAGACTCCTCCTCTGCACTTCCTCTGCGAGCATCACGGAAACGGCTAGCAGTAAGTCTTGGCTGTCGAAGATGTACCCATGCAGGACATCTCGAGTGCTCTCTTGTTCTGGCCTCTATTTCATAAGGCATTTCCAGTGACACTTACAGAGACTGAAGATGCATAAGTTGACCGAGTGTGGGCACAAAACACATATTCGGAAGACTATGCAGCATCAAAGGAAGAGAAGGGAAGTCTGGAGCCATGTGTTGCAGAATAATACTTCCAGAGGACTTCTCAGGTGGGCACTGATAAGACATAGGTGAGCCCTGTGGCACAGGCCCAAATTTGGATGGAACCAGCTCCAAATTTGAAAGACCATCTTGGACAAGAGCGATAAGTGGTTGGGACTCCAGCTGGCGGAGTTTTTCTCCTGATGCCAGAATGTCGGGATCTGGAAGTGGTCCTACAAACGTCGGGATCTGGAAGTTGTCCTACAAACGTCAGAAACAAAATAAAAATAATAATAATCATAGTAACTTTTGACAAAGGAAACATAGGTGCAAAAAACTAAACCAAAAGTTGTACCTGTGTAAGCTCTGTAAAGTGTGGAGTGCAGATATCTCTTCCCCATAGTTTTGGGCTTTTGCACCACCATGTCGCTGACAGGTTCAGGATGTATCCCCTTACAAGAATTGGACAGAAAGATATGTCAAATTAAAGAAGAAATAAAGGGATGGGTTAGCAATTTCTTAGGACTTAATGGGACTGATTTGGCACAGTTTAGACTTTTACCAAACTTGCAAATAAAGCTAAATGATAGCAGTTGAGCCTGTATTTTTTTCACTACCTAGAAAAAATATTTTTTCCCAAAAAGTATGAGAAATTATATTTGACACTGGTAATATTGAGATTACAACAAATTTTATATGGCATTTATAAAATACAGGTGGTAAAGGAACATAAATGGCTGCGTGACACAATGGAGGAATAAATTGTTTACACAACTATAGTGCTGTTATTTTAAGATCATATGTATTTAATGTAGTTTATGTAATATATTTACTATATTGTAGGATATGACGTACCATAGGACAATGTGTTCCACTTTTTTTTCTTACCTGTGTTCTTGGTCTGTGCCATCTTTGTAACTCACTAGTGCAGGCCAGTGCAGCAGGAACGTTTGGCAGCTGGAGTTGGGAGTAGTGTGCAGTCTGGTAAAGAAGTGCAACTACATGATTGCAAAAACCTTTACCAGCTGCACAGCTGTAGGAATAATCCAACAATTCTGCATTTTCTTTTCCAACACCCAATGATATCTAAAACAGAAAAGTGTTTTAGCAACAAATTTATACATAAATACATATAGCATGTTTAGCTTTAAACACGTAATAGCTTCTAGTTTGAAGGTAAGGTTCAACAACAGCAGAAAGAAAACACAGATTATGTTGCAACTGCAACAGAAACATAAAACATATAGTAACCACTGAACAGGAAAATGTTAGAATATGCTCTGAATAAGTAGTCCAGAAGTCATACGTGAAAGTTCTTCAGCCGTCAAATATGAACAGGAACTCCAACCAACAAACAAGAGCCAACCGGCTTTCTGACTGTTTCAAACCTGCAGCTTGTGTGGTTCCTCATTTTTCCTCATGGATCTGAAGCATCTAGCTCTGACAAGTACCTGTCCCTCAACAATATTTGACACTACAGGCATGCAGAAGTAAAGCATAGTTTCAACATCAAGCATCATCTAGTATCTCAGAACTAACATAACATTCTAACATGCTGTTTTTTCACAAGCTGTAGTGGCAAATACATTTCAGAATGTCAAAATATAACTGAAAAGTTTAAACTATGTCTGTCTCCAAGATTCCATGTAATTTAGCAAACTAAGTTAGGCTTCATTACAATGTTTGTGTAGTTCATATCTTGCAGCTCTTTTTTTACCTTGATAGCTGTGGATATATTCTTCTTGTATCTTGTATCCTTTTACAGATTTGTTGGTGGGGGAATTCGCCGCTGCGATTTTCTCTGCATCCGCGAAAGAAAGTGCTGGCAAATTAAGTAAGCACGATGAAAAGGACCGGAGGAGGAGAGACATTTTTCAGAGTAAAACAGGAAGTGCCCCTGCCCTTTCACACGCAGCTTCTGGTTATCGTGAAAAAGGTCTAGTTACCTTTCTGTAACCAACGCAGTCACATCCGCAGTAGCTACCGCAAACAGCACAGCAGCAGCTGGAGGAATCAGATGGTCTTGGGACACATTGTCCTAAGACCGTGTTATATATATAATATGTATATATATATAATATGTATATATAAATACATATATATATACATATATATATATAAATACAACAACATATATATATATATACATAATACACACATACATATGTATTTATTTGATATATTATTATATATTTATATTATATATGTTTATATAGTATCTTTATATATGTGTTGGTATATTGTTAATCTCTAATTGTGTGTATATGAAATTCTATATGTGTGTGTAGTATCTCGTATCCTATATCTATGTGTGTGTATCTATGATAATATTATAATAAATATCTAGTACACTCTATCTACACATGTCATATATATATATATAATAATATGTGGTTATGTATATAAATACTATCATCTGTGTATCTCTCTCTCTAATATTATGTGTATATATATTATATCTATATATTGTGTAATATTATTTATCATCTCTCTCTATATATCTATATATATATATCTATCTATATCTCTATCTATATCTATCTCTCTATCTATATATATGTGTCTGTGTATATATATCTATATATACATAGATATTAGGGCTGGGCAACTTAACGCGTTAATTTCGATCAGTGGTCATATATATATATATATATATATATATATATATATATATATATATATATATGTGTATATATATATATATATATGTGTATGTATATATATATATATATATGTATATATATCTCTATATATATATGTATATATCTATATCTCTCTCTATCTATCTATGTATATGTATCTGTCTCTATATATCTATATATCTATGTATGTATATATGTATATATGTGTATATATATATGTATATATATATGTATACAGTGTGCGATTTGCAAAAAAAACAGAGGGGGGGATCATTTCAAAAGTTTTATTAATGAATAAAAGTTTTATTAATAATGGTTAGCTAGCAGGTGCTCTTTCAGGTAGCTAGCTAGATCCAGTAGGTTAGACTATTGTTTTTAAACTTGCGCCATCTACTGTCGGGACTCGGGAGTGGGTATTAGTTTACTTTAACCGCTTTGAGCAGAAAACGTAATAATACTCTTTAAAAACAAACAACAAAATTAATTTACAAATGTGAAGGACACAAGACATGTATTAATATAAATCCATAATATTCAGGGGTTAAAGCAAAAATAATCAATTTGACTGAAAATCTTTCTATTCAGCTCATATTTCCGTGGCCGTGAACGTCATGCCACCTTAGTAACCTAATTTGCTTACTGTGCAAAGTCCACTTTAACCAAATCTGGTAGTTCCATTGACAATTCCTGTATCTCTCCACCTTCCATATTCAGAGCCTTGGCACCATCCTGGACAGCCCTCTGCATAATCTCCTTCACTTTCCACATCCATAACATCACCTGGTTAACTTTCATATTTGCACCATCAAGCAAGTTCTTCCTTCGCACATTTGCCAAACTGGTCCACAGTCCACTCACCTTTCCACTTTTCAATTTCAAAACCCTCCATAAACTGCAGCTAATTCAAAAGACAACAGCTTGCATCATTACATCATCTTCTTCACACCTGTACATTAACTCCACTGTCACATTCAATATAAATCAATCCTATATACTCTGTGTTCCCACCTCTCGGTCATTAACTGCCAGAGATGGTCAACAGCGCCTCCACGACCTTCTTTGTTACAGAAAAGTGCAGGTGGAATAATGTTTATGATTTTTTTTTTTTACTTTTTCGGAATGAGACCCAGTCAAACCGGGACATCGTTTCACATTCCAACCCTCCTTCTTCTTAAAAAAAAAAGCGCGTCATGCTAAATTAGCCGAGCCAGAGCGTTACTCTTTCAGTTTTAAATAAAACATAACAGCAACAGACACACTTACCGAGGGAAGAGACAAATGTACATTACATTTAGAACACATTTATTCATCCATTAATTATCATACACGCACACCTATCCCTATAGTGGGATTGTTAAGGCTGCTGCGGTGGATTCTGGACAGATTCCCAGTCCATCGCAGATTAAGAAAACCATCCATCCATCCATCCATCCATTTTCTGACCCCCGCTTAAACCTTCATGAGGTCGCGGGGGTGGCTGGTGCCTATCTCCAGCGTTGATTAAGAAAACAGATATAACCAAATACTTGCTGGTGCTGAAGTTCGAATAACAGATTTTGATGTTGTGAATGGTACTCTTAAAATAAGAGTACCATTCACATATTTTAGATTTGAATAAGTTCAAATCTAAAATATAATAGCCTTCGCCTCATTTAATAAGGACTAGATAGAGGTTTGGTCGGTGATACAATTTTGGCCAATTTAGTACGTGCACTTTTGTTCTGTTTATTTGCCAAATATTTTTCTTACTACTCATATTGTGAATACATTGTAAAAACAAACTAAAGGACTTTTGAACTTCTAACAAGTGGCATTCCGAAAACTATAATATACTTGGTTGCAGTGTTGACTCAACTCAGTGTTGACTCAACTCTTATCATTGTTTACCATAATTTCTCATTGGAAACTTTTAATACAAGGACTCCAGCTGAACCAGTAAACTGATTGGTGTCCCACTATTCCATTTAGAATTTCCACATCAATTCTACCAATTGCAATCGATTCATAAACTGCGTTACAAAGACCTTAAATATCCAATTTTTGCAAAACCCAAGGGGATTCATTTGAAACTTTAAGTCTTAAAGAAAGGTTTTTGAAAGTTTATTTGACAAGAAATAATCTTTGGCGCTCAAAACTGTCAGTAGACATGGCGCTGGTAACTGCCAGAGGGAATGATCTGCTGTGGATGAGTTTTCTTTTTTCTATATAAAAACCTTTTTGAATGAAATCATTGGATACATAAATTAAACTAATGTGTAAATTCTAACTATAACTGTCTTCATCTCACCTGCTCAGCCAATATCCTGATAACACGCCTCCGTCCCAGCCTAACGGCGGCGGTCTCATCTCCTCCACCCTTTATAAAGTCCGGCTTGATGTGTGCAACTGCTCCTCACCTGAGGTTTCTTCACCCCTACACGGTCTCCACCTTTGCACAGCATACCTTTCATCTTATGTTTGTGTCATGACTTTGTAACCGTACAAAATGTTTCTGTATGTGCTTGCTTTATTACAAAAAAAGAAAAAGTTGATTCTGACTGTTAAAACATAAACAACTTAGCCGTTTATCAGTTTTGTAAAGAAATTTTTTATTGATTCCAGTCATTGTTCAAAAACAATAAGAAACATTGTATTTACACATATAAAATATTGCACGTTATTAACTTTGCTTGTATATCTAATTTTCAAAACAAGATTATCCAATTGTTAAACAACGCTGTTACAATATATTTACAACTACTTTATTGGTTCTACTTTCTCTCTTCAAGATATTACAGCCACAATGTAACAACACCATTTAAATGAAAACCAAATAATGATAATAATGTAATACATTAAAATAACACATTATGAAAAAGAATGACTGCATTTGGCAAATGTGCTTCAGCAGAAATTATTTAAAATGGCATGTCACAAAAAAAAACAACAACAACAATATGTGACAACTGAAATGTGTAAAAGACTGGAAAACAACTAATATTCTCCTTGCATTCAGTATTAAAGGCATACTATGCAACATTTTTCAGTTAATTAATGTGTTCCATACCATTTTGGATGATTAAGTGAGTCATTTCAGGTCGAACTAAGGTTTTCTCGGCCGCCCTGGTGGGGGAAATACCGCACTTGCAATTGCAGGAGCACTCGGCCCGCACTCACAGGCTCAGTAGTCTCGTGTGCATCGCGAGAGTCGGTCTTGCTTTACGGCGAGAACTGCTATACGCCCCCAGTGAAAGGCATGTTCGTTGCTAGATTTGTGCAGTTATTATGGCGGAACCAGCGAGAAAACAGCGAAAGCCCATGTTGGAGCAGGCAAGAAAGAGGAAAATGGCTCTGGACAGAGAGAAGAGTCCTACACGGGTGAACATCGGGCAAGCTTTTTCAGAATGGTGAGAACTAAAAGAAAAAGAAGGCTGCAAGGCTGACGCGGACCTCGCGTTTCTGCTGATGCGATTGTAAGTAACATAGTAGGGTTTCCCTCACGCTACCGCCTGGCCAACATTCCAAAAAAAAACTAACTCCATATGCGCGCAAAGCTAGTCTCCCCCGCTCTGCCGGTTGCAAAGCTTGCCATCAGAGTAGTAACAAGGGTACTCTCCTCGTCTTCCGTTTCCGGTGAAGCCCACACAGTCTTTATATTACCGGTTGCAGGAAGAACACATTTCAACTGCAAAAGGAATCCGATTTTCTGCCTTGAATGACTCTGAAAATTTACCCCAGTGGATCTCACCTGTTAATAAAAAATAGATTTCATGTAGTTCAAATCTAATTTCGCATGTTTTAAGTGAAAAAGGTCAAAGGTCCTTACCATCCAGCCAAGCAAAGTGAGTCTTCTTCCCAGAAACAAAGCACTTGAAGGCCAATGCCGAGGTATGTCTTGGCATGCCAGGGTGAGGTAAGCTTTGTCTCCCTGTGCTAGTACCACCACCTGGAGAACAGCTTCAAGTCCATTCAAAGGCATCTGAAGATAAAAAAAGATAAAATAAAAAAACAGGTGCACTGTCATACCGGAAGAATGGCTATGACACGTGATTATGAATGAGTCTTACCTGTAAGATTGGCGATATCCTTTGCACCTGCATGGGGAAGAGCATTAAACAATAGTTAATACTTTATATCTCTCTAGATCTTATCCTTTCCATCTCTAATGGTATAAAAAATGCTGTCCAAATAATGAATTTTTATTTATTTTTTTAAATCATTTAGGGTTTTAGTGTCATTTGCACAGTGTAAATTTAACTTTAACATAAATTTAAGGACAAAATGTAATAGCTACTGACCTAAAAGGAAAACGTCAGTACTCATCAGGAAATATACAAATGATTGGTATAAAAAAGCATGTTTGAAATTAATCACTGCAGATTCTTTAACATTATTGTTACTGTTTTGTAGGATTTAACAATTAATTTTAGAAGTACCAATAGCTTCCAGATAACAGATATATATTTTGCAAAAAATTAATTAAAACTGTAAAAGTGATATTGCTCAAACAGCCAAGGGCAGGTATTAACTAATTCTATTTACTCAATTACTCTGTAACTTTTGACAAAAAAATAAAAAAATTAGGACTATTTTTCCTTATGTTATAATCTTGAGTAAATTTTGTTGATACGCAACCCAATGCGTGTAACTTAACTGAATGAAGAACACATTTTAACCTATAAAAAAATAAAACACGATACACACATAAATGTTATTCATGCTAGGTTTCTTCTAACCTTAATTTGTTTTCTTGTAATAATATTTCAAATTTTTGGTTATAAAATGCCGAACAGTGCACATAACTTCATTTTTATTCATGTCTGCAGAAATAAATGGCCAATGTTACATTGCACATTATGATCAGTAAAACAGGACTTAATAATAGCCATCTCACCAAATACTTTGTTACTCTTGTGTGTGTGTTTTTGCACAGTTACTTATTAAAAATATATTGAAGTAGTGGTACTCGTGGTTATTAGAATATCACATCTGGGTACTACACCCACCTATGATGGCAGCTGTTAGTTTATAAAAAATATTTGACTTTCCATAAATGTAACATGAGTGTTCCAAAAACATATTTAAAAATAAAAGAAAAACACTTGAAAACTGATAAGCATGTAAAAAAATATTTCAGATTTTTCAAGTGTTATTTTACATACCGTTATGTTGAGCCATAGCAGCTTTTGCTATATGGTTCTTTACCTTGTACGAATCATCAGCACTGTATGAGCAAAGGGGACATCAATATGTTGCAAATAGATATATATGTGGATCTGTGTGATTAAAATAACAAAGTTTGAGCATATAATACATTTCTCAACTTTTCTATTTCGATTTAATGGTGCCCTGCAGGAAAATATTATCTATGCTACATGTTAAAATTAGCCTTCCCTGTATAAATTACGAATTTCACTTGTCTACAGTTGTTAATTATATTTTCAACCTAATTTAAAGAAATTATTTACTATGTGAAAACAAGTTTTAAGAAGGTAAAAATACCTTTTGCTGACTTCGTAGGTTTTGCATTGTGGATCGTGTGCCGAACATCAGTGGAAGAACCTCTCAAACTTCTTTCAATCGACCTCTCAACTTCACTTCTTTAAGGTACTGGTGATTATGAAAATAGCGCCCCCTTCATTTCCGGAGTGCAATAGTCCCATTTCCATATAAGGTATGGGACTGACAGTGGTCCGTCCCCGCCCCTTTCTGCAGGCTGCAGCGAGGTCCTTCTCAGATTTCTGCTTTGCAAAGACCCGCCCTACTCTCCTTCTGATTGGCTAATGTCCTGGCTCTGCCAGATTTCATTGGTTGAATGCAGCTTCTGTTTAAAATCTTAAATAAAAAGTCTACACGGAACATTCTGCGCTCATTTTCCAAATGACGAAAGTCCCTCACTGCGACGGAGAACATTAAACCCCTGATAATATTACTTATTCAGATCACAGGGGGAGGAATGTATCCCCCCCAGGGATAAAACATGAAGGATCAGAGGGGGGGACATCACAACCAGAGGGGGGGAACATCCCCCCCAGCAAATCGCACCCAGTATATATATATATATATATATATATATATATATATATATATATATATATATATATATATATGCATGGAGAATATATGTGGAGAAGACAAGCTTTGCGCGGAGCGGGGGGAAGAAGACATGCTTTGCGCGGACGACCGATGGGGAGGGTGGGGAAGACCGGCGGAGCGGAGCGCCTGTTATTTCACTATATATAAACAATAATAAACATGCAAGCATATCGACTTAGGTTTTTTTGAGGCGGCCGCCTCGCCAAGATAGCGCTGCGGGAAACAGTGGTACAATTATTCAGCCTGTTGTTGCCTCCATTCTATTTTTATTTAAAATTGCCTTTCAAGATGACATGTCTGTTCTTAATGTTGTATATTATCAAATAAATTTCCCCCAAAAATGCGACTTATACTCCAGTGCGAGTATAAGTCTATCTATCTATCTATCTATCTATCTATCTATCTATCTATCTATCTATCTATCTATCTATCTATCTATCTATCTATCTATCTATCTATCTATCTATCTATCTATCTATATATCTATCTATATATATATATATATATATATATATATATATATATATATATATATATATATATATATATATATAGGAGAGTCACGGGTACTTGTTGATGGCATTACAATTATTTCTAAGACCATTAAAAGAACATTAAAAAGCATTAAATTAGAGTTACTCATTCCTGTATAAACCCTGTCATAGCAGCTGCCTGTGAGACAGTTCTGAGGAATTAGGGCGACATCATGTAGCTCTAGCTGCTGTAGTGATACAGTAATGGTAGATTGATTTCTGCTTTCACTTGAAGCTGCTAAAGTCATCAAGCTTTGTTTCTAGTCTGTTTTTTGAATAAAAGTTGCCAGAGGGGTCTAAAAAGTCCCCAAATATAATAAGGCGGTCACTAAGATGCCATCACTTGACTGTCGTCTCTAGTATTCCTTCACTATGGAGAGCAGTGCAGCCCAATAGCCACCAGTAGCTTTATGCACTAGCAGTTTCACTGCGGCCAGCGAGGAGCCAGAGGTGTGCACAAATATACAGTAGTTATGCTATATCATATGCTTTCATTGTTTTATACATTCTGAAGGTGTGTCAGCTTTTATTTGGATGTGGCGGTGTGCCACGATCAACTACATGTTGCAGAAACCCTGCAGCCATTGATTCAATTGTTTTAATACACTTTACACATTACAAAGCCATGCAATTTTCTAAAAGTGGTTATTATGATCTATAGTAATATTATTCCAAGGGGCCAGTCAATGGACCAACTACATGCACACACACACACCCACACACACCCACACACACACACACACACACGTTTTAAATACTTACTGAGGACCGTCCTGACTTCCATTCATTTTCAACCCTTTCTATGGCTTAACACTGACCTTTAACCTAATTGACATGACAGCCCTAAACCTAACCCCTTGATCAGAAAAATAGTGAAGGTCCTTACTTAACATCAAACTGCACACTTTACTAGCAAAATGAGCAAAGATATGTATGTTCTCAATAAGCTACAGATACATACACAAACAAACAAACAAACAAATACCCTTAGGGCTAGTCGGTCTCTTGGCTGGTTATTGATGAATTATATTCTTTACACTTTCTAGATTATTGCCCCAACAGTGCTCACTGGAATATTCAGATATTTAAAAATACATCTTTTACAAATACCATTGCTACTATTGTGCAATTACACATGTTTTTAAGTTATTTATTGTTTACCTCATAACTCGCAATCTGTTGATTATCAGCACAAACAGCTTATATCAGGTCAAGATTAAAGAATGATTCCAGCACTGGCATTTTTCTAACAGCAAGCTCTGCACACATATGGAAAAAATGAGGGACAACTTCAAGTATAAAAAAATCTTAACAGAAATAAATGCTCATTCAGAGGACACCATTATATAATGTTGTTTACCTGAATTAACAATAGGGTTGGACGATATAGAGAAAAAAAAGCATAGCGATAAAATAGAAATTATATTGATCAATATTGATAATCATCAAAAAATTCAACGCATCTTCTTTAAGTGTAGCCCTAGCCATTTTATGCTGTTGCTAAATAGCTTAATTTAAGATAAAGAACACACCTCAACTGGCTTCTCCCAGGGCAGTCAACTTTTTTACAGTAGCAGGCCACACACTATCAGGTAGGAGGGTGCACTTATACTGGTGCCCGAGCCCCGAAGGGGAGAATTTTGAAAAATAGAGTCTCCCTGATGTATTTTGGAAGCTTTCAAGACAGGTGATTATTTAAAGAATAGAGTCAGAATGCATGTTTTAAATTGAATAAAAAGCAAAAAAAGTGAATGATCAATTCTTCAAAAGCGACCTCTGTTTTTTTATTATTATTCTTAAAACGTTTTTTCACATGTTATCATGTTTTAACAAGGTTTTGAACAAATTTGCATAAAATTAGTCAAATTTGAATTACTAGCACCATATAAACAGATCAGATTAGGTGAATATATGACAATTTACTAACTTCTGAGCGTGCAGTGAGACAACACACGCGCGCTCAAAACCGGTCTCGCGCACACTCAGTTCCTTCTCTGCTCATTCCATGCTCAACACCAGCTATGCTGTGCGCTCGCTTGGCTGTTTCTCTGCGAGCGTCACACGAGAAGAGTTTTTCAGAGTTGAGCTAGGATTGGTTCCTGCGCGCTCAACCAGAAGGCACAAATATCGCTCCATTATATAATCGGGGAAATGTAGGCGGCGGCAAGAGCTGCTATAGATGGCGTTTTGCCGCCGTTGACCAGCTACTTTTGACTGCCCTGCTCCTCCACGTCGAGAGGAGTCAGTTGAGGTGGCTCGGGCATCTGGTTAGGATGCCTCCCGGACGCCTCCCTGGTTAGGTGTTCCGGGCACGTCCCACCGGGAGGAGGCCCAGGGGAAGACCCAGGACACGATGGAGGGACTATGTCTCTCGGCTGGCCTGGGAATGCCTTGGGATTCCCCCGGAGGAGCTGGCCCAAGTGGCTGGGGAGAGGGACGTCTGGGCCTCCCTACTGAAGCTGCTACCCTGGCAACCTGACCCCGGATAAGTGGAAGAAGATGGATGGATGGATGGATGGATGGATGGATGGATGGATGGATGAATACACAAACACTGAATTCAAACTAAACCCATTACACAACCAACATTTTACCAAAACTGCAAGTTTTTAAAAAAAGAACACATGTTCTCTGAACTCTTTGAAGGGGGCGGAGATCCTCAAAAAATCCAATTGATGCACGTTGCGCATGACAAAACCAAAAAAAAAAGTAACGTGCGAGATTTGACATGGCACAAGAGCGCCACAGTGACACAGGACTGAAAATGGAATAGAGTCATTGATGAGGGTGAAGAGAGCTAAACAGCAGGGTAAATCGTTACTATGTCTGACGTTTGTTTTGTTTCAAAGTGAGGAAACCCTGACAGCTTGGGATCTGTGAGCGGAGTCCTGCGCTGCCGAAGTCGTGCTTTATGGTGCCGTCTGAATGTCAGCCTGAGGATCATCTAACGCGGCTGTTAGCTTGTTAATGACAGGGGCTGTGTTTACATGCGCAACGTTTCCTGATGTGATTAAAATGTGTTTGGATTAGAAAAATATTCTGAATGCACCGTTTATATGGGCTGAAAGTCAAATAATCCGATCATGACGTGTGTTTACTTGCACCAAGCTTTATTCAAAGTAGAAACTCTCTGATGTTAGCAGAGTTGTTGAATTTCCATAAAGCAACCGCAAAAGTTTTATACTTCTTCATGTGGAAGTAAAAACTACAGCAAACGCGGATGTGTGGATGCTGACTGTTATGAGCGCATAGAATGGACCGCATCAGGTTCTGAGATGATTGAGAACTCATGCTGTTGCTGTTGAGAGAGCGGGAGGAAATTCTGATCATCCCAAAATATTCTGTACTGCACAGCACTGCAGCCCCATCCTCCCCGCGCAGGCGCTGTAAGTTCATGAATTAATTGGAACAAGTGTTTAGATGGATGCTGATCGGGTTATGGATCATAAAGCAGCCCTGTCAATCACAATACAATTTTATTCTGATAGTAATAATTGGTTGATTAAGCTTTAACTTTTCATTTGCAGACAAAGTCTGAGTGAAGGTACTGTATGGGAGAGAGGAACAGGGCTCTAAACTAAAATTTCAAGAGTGTTTATTGTTGTTGAATTACACAATGTTTTAAAGTTATTTAATGTTTAATAAATAACTATCTGTTAGGTATTGTCTGGTGAATGTCAGCTCTAGAGCTGATATCAGGACAATAGTTGAAAGGGATGATTCGAGCACTGGCGTTCTTTTAACAGCAAACTCTGCACACATATAGAATAAGGAGTGACAACTTCTCTTCAAGTTCAAGAATTTATTAACAGAAATAGAATGAACATCCAGAAAACACCACCATATAATGCTTTTTATCCGAATTAATACTATATTTCAGTCAACAAATCCTCTCTACAAGGCTAGTGAAACTTAACCAAAACTACTGAGTAAAATGAAGATAAAAAGAAGCTAAGGAACTATGTACACCCAAAAGAAACAAAAGACAAAATAAAGTTGTTGATCATCATCAGCATCATCAGAATAATTCAGTGAAACAAAACATTATTTGATCAAATATAAAATTTTAAAGAAAGATTTTCTCAGTAAAATCATTCACTTTTGGGATTCTTGATTCTGGTAATGTGAATATACCTCCAGGAGGCTAGGGATCGCTGTAGCGATCGGTCGCTAAAATCGGTTAATCCTAAAGTTAAACAAAACACCTTTAAATTGACATTAATCTATATTAATGCGGTGATAATGCTCGTAGCATTTTTGAACGATGGTGGAGCGAAACGAAACAAACCTTATGTTTGGAACAAATCGTAGTCGCATATCCGGGAAGAGCGAATGTTACCGGAAGCTAATAGCATTTAGGCTAGCGGACATTCGCCGCTAACTTTAAAAACCATCGGCTTTATTGTAGTCGTAATAAGTGGACTGGATAAACACAAACATTAATATCCCATCAATGTATGAAACCCTTGTTGAGATAACGTTTGTTATAACCATAAAACACACTCAAATTAAATCAGCCATGGCATGGTTCGAAGAGCTACGTCAGTCAACTCCATGTGTTTAAAAACACCATGTAAATGCAATACATAAGCCTTCTAAATGAACCATTTTACTTTCCCTGTTTGTTTCTCTGCCAAAGCTGTCAGGAAAACATTGGTCATTTCAGCAGCGGGTATGCGGCTATGAGGTAGCCAAAACACGGTCGGAGCAGGCCGGTCCAAGGTCCTGCATGCGGTCTCTGACCCGGTCGCAGTCGAATCCCCGGCATGCAGCAGGTGATTTCAGTTCCGTTTTTGCTCTTAGCAATGGAAAGTGGATCCTGTGCCAGGTTTTCGGCTCCGTCTGGATTTCCTGCAACAGCTGAGGAAGCAAAACAAAGCTGGTTCGGCATAGATGGATTAATTCACTCCGGCATATGTTTTAAGCAGAATTGAGATTGCAGCCTTATCTTTGATCCGCCTGGTACGGTCCTCTGGACTATGTCGCTCCATTGAAGCGACGGGAAATGAGTTTCACAGAAAGCACATTCTTACCCAGTTTGAGAGTCTTTGAGTCCCATGAGGCCCGGTCAGGTCCTCTGGGTGAAGAGGAATCCCCCCCTTTGTCACCCCAGGCAGGAGTGACGGGACTGAGAGCGATTGATTGTCTGTGGAATCAAACCTTTATAGCACTGATGGCACCCTGCTGAGGGGTGCCTGTGAAAGTCCTAAGCTTCCTTTGCTTCCAATTCAATCTCATTTTTATTTTTCTCATGGCCAGGCGGCACAACATTATATAACCATAATGAAATTTTGGCGAGACGCTGAGAGGTTGCAGACCTAAATTAAAAAACACTTACAGAAAAACGAGACATAAGCATCCCTAAAGGACACCCTCAAAAATGTAAAACCCTCAGAAGAAATAAAAAGTATTAAATATCTAACAGCCTTTTTGATTCTTCAAAGAGAAAATAGAAAAACTTAATAGAATAAATGTCTTTGTAAGAAAAATTTGGACAAGGACAAATTTAGCATGAAGTATTTACATAAAATGCAGCTTGTGCTGAAACAGTCTCTTAAATGGGCTGCCAGTTTATGTGATTGTCAGAAGTGGTGTTTTTGCACTGGTTGCATTGTTTTGCCCAATTATTTTCCTAGATGCACAAGCATAAGGGTGATGTTCAACCAAACCACGTTTTACACCCCAGTTTTAAGGCTTCACTTTTGTTGTGTTAAATCGCTGTTCATATAGACAACATTGATTATTAAAGGATTGACTTACAATCTAGTAAACATAAACATCTTTATTTGAAGCTAAATTATTTATTTTCTAACATTATTGTAACAGAACACCTAAGTAGCAACTTGTGTTTTGTGCACTTATTAGCTCTTTCATTCTAAATGTTCAATTTTGGAAAAAAGTTCAAATAAAACTTTTTCATTGATTAATCGACCGGTTATTCGATTATTAAATAATCTTTAGTTGCAGCCCTAGATTAATATAAGATTAATATATGTAGGCGATTGCATTTAATTGTTCTGTTTTCTCCCTCCATTTCCAGCCGGAGTTCTGGGAGACGACCGTTTATCGGTTTGTTTTGGAACTGTGTGCGTCTGCTGGCTTTGTGCTTGTCTTTCTACAATCTTTGCTGGGACAGTGATGTCATTGAGGCTTCCTGCTACAATGCCAAATGGTCTTCTGTCAACAACCCTCGGCTTTTGCATCTGATGTTTCGAGAATCTATTATGTCATGGGCTTGCTGCGGGACCAGGCTCTAGCATGGGCGCTTGCATTCACGTCTGCTAACCCTCTGACCACCCTCACCTTTGCACAGTTCTCCTCCGAAATAAGCCGGGTGTTTTTCCATCCAGATCATGCGGGAGATGCATCAAAGTGTCTGTCAAAGCTCCGAAGTGCTGTGGAATTTTCTGTGGAGTTCCGTACCGTGGCCACCGAATCTGGATGAAACGACAAGTCTCTCAGAGGAGTATATTATGATGCCTTAAATGAAGCCTTAAAAGATTAACTCTCCCTCAAAGAGGAGGCTGCGGATCTAAAATCTTTAATAACTTTGTCCATCCGCCTTGACAACAGGCAACGTTAGTGATGCCAGGAGCGGAGCGGGCGACTCCCTGTTTCTCGATCAGTCCAACCGGTCATTGGGGCCCACAGCGCCCTCTCTCCCTTGACTCCCGAACCCCAGAACCTCCTGGTGGAGAACCGATGCAGATTGGAAGTACACGCCTATCAGCTGCCAAAAGATTGAGGCGGCTCCAAGCTGGTGACTGTCTTTATTGTGGCTAGCCAGGCCACAGAGTAGTCTACTGTCCCCTACGGCCAAAAGACAGAGCTCGTTAGAAGTGGGGAGTCTAATGGGCAAAGATGAGTTTCCCCAATCTTCTAGTCGCCTTCAGGTAGAAATTAAAATATGCCTTGATTCCACTTCCCATTCCCTAGCAGCCTTAATAGACTCTGGGGCAGAAGACAGTTTTAATGATGCTGATTTGGTTGAACAGCTGCATATCCCTTTTGAACCCCTCAGTTCCCCATTGGTTGCTAACGGCTTAAATGGCAAACTTTTGTTTTGGGTGACCCACCGGATGGTTCCGGTTATGATAGTCACTTCGGGTAACCATAGGGAGTTTATCCAGTTTATGATTATTCCCAACTCCAATTTTAGTGTTGTGCTGGGGCACCCCTGGCTGGGGCTCCATAATCCTCATATTGATTGGTCCACAGGGAGGATAATTAGTTGGAGTTTATTTTGTTTGAGTAATTGTCTTCGCTCTGCTCAGCCCAAGTTGGATACCAGAAACAAGGTAGATGAACCCCCGGATTTGTCACGGGTTCCCTCTGAGTATCACAACCTTGCGGATGTTTTTAAGTCAGACTCAAGCCCGGTCATTGCCCCCACATAGACCATATGACTGCGCCATTGACCTTCTTCCAAATGCCCCACTTCCCTCCAGTCGCCTCTACCATCTTTCTAAACTGGAACTCGGGGCTATGGAGAAGTACATAAATGAGTCCTTGGCAGCCGGTCTCATTCACCGCTCGTCTTCCCCTTTGGGGGCAGGTTTTTTCTTTGTTTTCAAAAAGGACGGAACCCGATACGTCCCTGTATCGATTATAGGGGCCTAAATGACATCACTGTCAAGAACAAATATCCGTTGTCCCTCATGTCCTCTGCCTTTGAACTACTTCATGGAGCAACTGTTTTTTCTAAACTAGACTTGCGTAATGCATATAATTTGGTTCGCATCCTTGAGGGGGATGAATGGAAGACGGCTTTTAAGACTCCGGTTGGTCATTTTGAGTATTTAGTAATGCCATTTGGCCTAACTAATGCCCCAGCTGTCTTTCAGGTGCTAGTGAATGACGTGCTAAGAGACTTCCTGAACCATTTCATGTTCGTCTGCCACGACGACATATTAATTTTCTCCAAGACTGTGGAGGAGCATGTCGGTCACGTTAGGCAAGTCCTCCAACGCCTGCTGGAGAATAAACTATATGTCAAGGCTGAGAAATGCAACTTTCATTGCCCTTCTGTGCATTTCCTAGGTTTTGTTATTGGGGAGGGACAAATTAGATCCGATCCTGCCAAAACCAGAGCGGTGGTGGAGTGGCCAGAACCCAGATCCCGCAAGCACCTTCAGCGTTTTGCCAATTTCTATAGAAAATTTATTAAGGACTACAGTCTCGTGGTCCAACCTCTAACCAGACTCACTTCCATCAAACAACCTTTTGTGTGGTCATCGTAGGCAGCTGCAGCATTCAAGGCACTAAAACTGCTTTTCACCTCCCCACCAGTCCTGATCCAGCCAGATCCTTATAAGCAATTCATGGTTGAGGTGGATGCCTCAGAGACCGGGGTAGGAGCAGTTCTGTCCCAGTTTGACAATCCGGCACAACAGTTGTTGCCCTGTGCCTTCTTTTCTAAACAGTTAACAGAAGCCCAACAAAATTATAGTGTGGGGGACCGCGAGCTGTTAGCTGTCAAACTAGCCCTGGAGGAATAGCGCCATTGGCTGGAAGGTTCCATACAACCTTTTTTAGTCTGGACTGACCACAACAATCTGTCTTAAATACAGTCCGCTAAAAGATTAACACCCCGTCATGCCGGTTGGTCCTTATTTTTCTCCCGCTTTAACTTCATTCTTACCTTCAGACCAGGCTCTAAAAACGGAGAGGGTGAATCAAGACCTAGAGGCTGCCCTCCGTTGCATTATCCTGGACGACACATCTTCTTGGTGCCAATACTGACCATGGGTAGAATATGCCCACAACTCACTCACCAGCTCCGCTACAGGTATGTCCCCGTTCAAAGTTTCTCTGGGCTATCAACCTCCTATATTTCCCTCTCAGGAGCGGGAACTTGCTGTTCCTTCAGTTCAGCACCACCTTAGGAGATGTCACAGGATCTGGCGAAAGACACGAGCAGCTCTCTCCAGGACTGCGGAAAGAAACCGTCACCTCGCCAATCGCCACGACACCCCGCTCCCGATTACCAACCTGGTCAGGAGGTCTGGTTGTCCACCAGGAATTTGCCTTTGAGATTCACTTCCAAGAAGCTTGCTATTCACTATTGACCGGATTATTAACCCCGTAACAGTTCGTCTGAACCTCCCCAAAACAATGAGGATCCACCCATCGTTTCCCAAATAAAGCCTGTAATGTCTAGTCCCTTGTCTCCTCCTGTCAAGCGACCACCACCCCCAGGATTGTAGACGACGACCCGGCCTACACTGTGCAACGGCTTTTAGATGTGTGCCGCCGTGGACGTGGTTTCCAGTACTTGGTTGACTGGGAGGGATACGGTCCAGAGGAACGCAGCTGGGAACCCTGTTCAGCCATCCTTGACCCTCAGCTCATCCAGGACTTCCACAAGCGGACAAGTCACCGCCGGGTGCCCTTGAGGGGGGAACCTGTCACATCAGCTGCTGTGACCCTCACACCTGCGGGTCGTTTCCCAATCAGCAACGGCCCCCATATAAGGATGGCGTCTCCACCTGCTCAGCGTCAGATTGTTGTCTAACCCTTAGTGGTAAACACTCTCAGGCCATCTGTCTGTTCACGCTTCGACTAAGCCAAGTTTGTCCCCTCTCCTTACCTGCCTGTTTCTCTCCCTTGTTTAGTCTCGTTTGATTACCCGAACCTTCGCCTGCTGACTTGGATCCCCCGGTGACGACCTCTTGCCTGCCTGACCTCTGACTTAAGGAAAGCCCCGAACCCGGATTGACACCATGGACCTGACCCTTGCCTGCCTGACCAAGATTTGTTAATAAAACACCATCTAATCGTGCCACTGCTCAGTTTCTTTTTCAGTGTCTTTTCGAGCCTTTAGATTGTGACAGGTCCGCTGAAAAACCTTAATTTTACGACTTCCGACTGCGGTTAGAAGATAAGTAATTAGTTTTTTTCTGATTTTTGCTTGGCCAGTTCATTAGCTCCGATGTGTATGATTAGATTATCAATGTTTGGCTGATCAGTAGTTAATGAGGGTATTTTCTCTGTTTTTTTTCAGACACTAAAAACTCACTAAAAACAGATTACCTTTGTTCTCTTCTGCAAAGGCGATCATTTCCGTTAACTGCTTCATCCCCAACAATAAGAACTTTTGGCAGAAATTTTGGTTTCTGGGTCACTTTAGGAGGTTGTTGTTTTGATCTTGTTTTGTGCCTGTTATTGATGTTTTGGAGGAGAGATGTCCATCGTAGGCTCCTGCTGAAGAGCAGCAAACCTGTTTTTCAGTGGAATTCCAGCAAAGTTTAGTGGGTTTCCAGTTGAAGACATGACAAGATGTGTTATGGCTCAAGCTGGCTGTTTAGTCCTTGGTACCGAAGTTAAAGAAGGTGGAACCACGTCGGCTCCAGCTGCTTGTTGTTTTTTCTTTGATGCTGGTACTGACGAGGGGATGTCTCGGCTCAGTGCTGGCCACGCTGTATCATCTAGGTGAGGGGTCCGTCCGGTTAGACGTCTAGTCAGATCCAACGGATGAGATTTATTTTTCGGCTTGACTCTGAGACAGTTACACGTGGGTGAGCTGCTTGCTGAGGTGCTTGGAAGCTGTGAAATATTTTTATATACCTTGTTACTGTAACCCATGATTCTTGTGTGAATTGTGCTAACGTCTTCTGTAAGTCTTACATGTAAATTTGTATTTGTATTGTATTATATATATATATATATATATATATATATATATATATATATATATATATATATATATATATATATATATATATATATATATTTGATGAATATTTATTTTCATAGACTATTCATTGCAATCCCTTTTATCAGGCTGGGTCTGACCCAAGATGGCCGCTCTGTCGGCACGCCTCTCACTCGACGATGGGGCCTCTACGTATATAATATCTATGGGCAGGGCTCTCTACTCTCACGCATTGACTGTGTGACACACGTATTTCACTGACTTCACACGCTTCACACGCAACACATGACATTTCACACGCAAACATGGAATTTCTCACGCATAAAAATCACAAAGCCCGTCTGGGCTGCGGACGACAAAACTCCGCCTTCTGCTGAGCTGTTTCGGCTTCTTTCACAGCTTGTGGCCATCAGTAATTCCTGCTGCAGTTCTTTTTAACAGAGCAGCAGGATGAGTGATCAGAGTTATGAATAATTTTAGTCTTAACAGTGGTGAAAGTAAGCCGGTAAGGTCCTGTACCGCGTACACAGGTGGGGAGGGGGCGGGGGGAGAACTGCTGCCAGATGACCGGTTCATTCAGAACCAGTCATGGCTGCACGCTGGATCATAAAACAGTTCTGCTAACCAGATGCAGTTTAAAAAGCCACTTGGTCTGTTTATAAGTTTCTTTTTTATTAATTATGCATTTTTTAACTACATGCACCGTATTTCTGTGCCTCTGCGCTTGCTCCTCTCCCCCTCCTTTCCCTCGGACCAGGTGCTTTTATCACCATTCACCATTCAAAACGTGAATCACTACGTTTAATGTTCTCACATCGGTAGCAACGTGTGCCAGTTAAAGTCAATAGGAGAGTTAGTAGCTGTATTTCATGCTGTTTTTTTTAACAACATAGATTCAGTGGCGCTTTGGTGGGCGTGCTGCCTTGCGCTTTAATTCAGGTGCGCACTTTTAAGGGTCATTTTAAAGAACTTGTAAGATCAGGGGCTTCATCTCAGATCTGTCAGTACCCCTGTTCCCTTTATAGGAGCCGTTACAGTATTTATTTATGCATTTTCCCCACTGTGTATCCGTCGCATGCAGCGCACGGGGGTAAATCCGCCCAACTCACCGCCCAGAGCACACTGACGAGAGCAATAGAGATTTGTCTGATCAGCGCGGCGACTGACTGAGAAACCTGTCCTGGGAAAGGTGATGAGAATGTTATAAACTGTAACAGTCTAGAAGTGCATTGAGCTGAAAAGAGGGAGACGTCAGCAGCTGGATCGTGCGTAAAGACGCAGCGGGAACCTCTGTGTGCTTCAGTGTTGCTGCTGAGGGGAAAATGTTGACCATAGAGGCTTGATGAAACTCAGCCTGATTCACCAATCAGGTTATAGATTTACAATGATAAACAACCCATAGATGAATGTGTAACAGTTTAATAATTCAGTCAATAACTTAAAACTACTTAATTTTATTCAGTATTATTTGAACAATTGTGTATTTTTTTATGTCTTAATCCATTAACTGAACAATAAGGTATTAATACGTCTCTTTCTCTTTTAAACAAAAGTAATACATGTCTACTTCATTGTCTGGTGGGATAAAAATTAGATAGAGTTGACTCCGCCGGCTCTTCCAGGGTCTGGTTAGCCCTGCCCCCAAACAAGCCCCGCCCCCAAATTAGCAAAATCTCACTCTTAACTTTTGATAAAAGTTGAGAGGTCTGTCTATGGGGATTGGGTCTAACATACATGTTGAGGGTCTAGATGAAGCAAAAATTTTAGATAACTCAAAAAGCTCTACCAGGTCTAAACTGTGTAAAAGCTACTGCCCCCTGTTAGCAGTTGGATGCCTCTGCATCCTGTCCTGGCCTTTTATTTATTTATTTTTTTCAGACCACAAGGCACACAGTATGAAAGGGTGCACTGTGAATTAACATGTCTACGTGTGTCTATGTCCACACATAAGGTGCACCAGATTATAAGGCACATTAAATATTCTTCCCATGTGTGTAATATCACAGCACCCCTCCCCCATACACGGCGCTCTCCTGAGAAGGAGACCTATCCATCTCTGTCGAAGGGACAGAATAGTTGGACTACACTGCCCTGTTTTTAACAAAAGGCCAAAATAAACGTAACCTTTATGTTAAATCAACTTACTTGGTTTATTGTTGCTAGTGCGCACTCCGGGCATGGGCTGCCTTACATGCACTTCTATTTTAGTCTAAAATTGAAATGTCTAAAATCAGGTAGTGACACAGTGTACCGTAATGCTCGGAATATCCTTTGAGCGGAGCAGCTTCGTTGCTAACCAAAGTCGTTTTCAGTGTTCTTATTCGTGTTATCGCCACTCCAAGCTCTAATACAATACAGGAGAGATGAGCTGTTGGAACTGCGATCCGACCGCAGTGTACAGATCATACCAACCGTCAAAACCGCACTTTATTCATCCCGACCTGGAATGGACAACGCTCCGGAGGCCCAGGGATAGGGGTAAGGGAAGAAGGAGACAGTGAGGTAGATGGGCAGGGCTGCTGACTCGGCTAAAAGCTAACCCATACAGACCAACACTTCCGAGCCTTATTCTGGCCAATGTAAGATACCTCGCCAACAATCTTGACGAGATCCAGTTAAGAATCGCTGCAAGTAGGCTGGACAGCTCTGTAACCATTTTCACAGAATCATGGCTAGATGGCAGCAGTAACCCAGATGCCGCTGTGATCGTTGCTGGGGACTTTCACCATGTTATTTTAAAGGCTGGTTTCCCCAAATTTTATAAATTCATTAAGTTCCCGACCAGAGACACTAATACATTAGATCAAGTTTACTGTAACATCCCAGGAGCATACAAAGCTGCTGCAGCTCCTCACTTCGGTTCATCAGATCACATCTCTATATAGCTGATTCCTACCTACAAGCCACTGATCTGCAGATCCAGACCGGTGATAAAAGCTGTCCAGGTTTGAACAGAAGAGGCCGGCTCAGCTCTACGGGACTGTTTTGGAAATGCCGACTGGGATGTATTTAAAGAGGCCGCTGACTTAGAAAACTACACATCATTTATGCTTTCCTATATTCACTTCTGCACTGATGCTTTCCTATTCACAAAGACAATCAGAGTGTTTCCTAACCAGGAACCATGGGTGGACAGCTCGGTGCGGTCCCTGCTAAAGGTCCGGGATGCAGCGTTCAGATCTGGAGACAGACCAGCTTACAGCAGGGCTAGAAGTGAACTTAAAAAAGTAATCCAGAAGGCAAAGCAAAGATTCATGTAGCGCATCGAGAACCACTTCAGCAGCAACAATCCATGCGACGTGGAGAGCAGCAGGGAGCCTAAACATCTTCCCCAGCCAGAGGAGCACAATCAGTCTCTCGTCCTACAGCTCCACTAAGTAAGGCCACTAACAAGGCCGCATGTCCAGACATGGTGTCAGCCCGGACGCTTAAATCACGTGCTGACAAGCTAGCAGGGATCTTTCTGGACATCTTCAACTTCTCCCTGCAGCTCTCCACGGTTCCTGCCTGTCTGAAATCATCCATTATTGTGCCTGTCTTTTAAGAAACCAATTATCACCTGCCTCAATGATTATCATTCTATCATACTGACGCCCATCATCATGAAGTGCTTCGAGAGGATCCTCCTAAAGTACATCATTGACGCCATCCCTGCCGGCCAGGACAGCCTGCTGTTTGCCTACAGGGAGAATTGCTCCACGGAGGATGCTGTCTCATTAGCACTTCACTCAGCTCTGACTCATCTGCAGCATCCCAACACCTATGTTAGGATGCTCTTCATGGACTTCACCTCAGTATTCAACACCGTGCTCCCAGATGTTTGCTCTAAAGCTCCACAACATGGGATTATCCACACCTCTCTGGTCCTGGATCAGTGACTTCCTTGCCAACAGGCCACAGGTGGTGAGGATAGGGAAACGCACATCGCTCCACTGATCCTCAACACAGGAACGCCGCAGGGTTGTGTCCTCAGCCCTGCTCTCTTCACCCTTTTCACCCAGGACTGTTCTGCTATTTACCCACAAACACAAGGGTGAAGTTTGAACACCAATGTAGTGGGTCTCATCTCCAATAATGATGAGTCCCACCACAGGGTTGAGGTCAGCAATCTCACACAGTGGTGCTCCAAGAACAACCTAATCCTGAACACCAGTAAGACCAAGGACGTAATAAAAGATTCCAGGAGGTCCAGGAGGACTGAACATGCTCCTCTCTACGTACAAGGAGAGGTGGTGAAGTGTGTGGACAGCATTAGGTTCCTGGGTATTCACATCTCCTCCCACCTTTCCTGTACTGTGAACACCTGCCACCTGATGAAGAAGGCCCAAACGGCTCTTCTTCCTCAAGATACTGAAAAGGACTGTTCATTCCACTAAGCTGCTAAAGAACTTCTATAGAGCTACCATAGACAATGGTTTATGTATCAGCATAACTGTAGGGTATGGGAGCTACACAGTTCAGGAGAAGGACATAGCACGGATGGTGAGAACAGCGCAGGGGATTGTGGGATGCCGTCTGCAGGATCTAGATTAAATTTATGCAGAACAAGTCCAAAGAAGGGCTAGACTCATCTCCACTCATCCCACCCACCCAGGTTTGCCCCTCTCCCATTAGGTAAATGCTTCAGAAGTCTCAAATCCAAAATAAATAAACTTAGAAACAGCTTCTTCCCAACAGCTGTGAGAGCAAAAAACCCTGATGAGAGACTGCAGTCCAACTTTAAAATCACCCCACTGCTACTAGCCCATCATACACTACAATCACTTTAATGTTTTTGCCTACCTGCTCACTATTATCTCAGAATATCTAAATACATATTTCTGTAAATGAAGCTACACATTATCATTGCACAAAAGCACCTTACTATATCATCATTTGTTATCTGTGACTCATGAAGGACAACTAGTTCATACAAACTTTTAAATGCACTTAAAATACTTTTTTAAGCTTCTGAACACTATAATGAAAAACAAAACAAACAACAACAAAAAAATCACTGTAACCCTTGTTCATTGCTTGTTTATGTAGTTGTCTTTACTATGTGTACTCTCCAAAAAGAAATTTCACCATGGTAACACGCAGTGACAATAGAGAATGTTTGTATCTTTTTTACTTCAGAGTGCCCAACATTTTGTTATTACTATCTTGATTTGTTAATTATACAATTTAACCAATGAAACCAACATGGAAAGCTTGTGCTCCTTAGCTGCTGTCGTTACCTCTCCTAGTATGAATGTTAACTTCAGTATATGTTTAGCCTGAAATCAGTACTGATGTTAATCAGAGCATCTGTTTATGCTTGATTTTTGAGTTAATTGAATAGAAACAGCTCTACACTTTGTTGCCAGATCTGATTGTTTCCAACCCAAACCAGTGTTTCCCATACATACAAGATCCAGCCCAAATCTCAACCTTGTTTGAACTGAAGTTAAGAGCATCAAAGTATTAGTACACATAATAAAGAACACTCCATTATCACAAAACTACACTGAAGTAGAGAGAAAACATCACACATACAGGCTCCCCACTAAATATGCAATCAAGCAACCAGAAAACCTATACACACGAGCAGTCTCCCAATCACGTTGTCGTAGAAACTGCAAGATGCCTCCCAACATGAGTTTGAAAGTTACATTTCTCTCTCCATGAAGTTTTAAAGTTGATCAGTAGATCTCAACCAATTTGGGGCATTTACTTTGATCAATACCACTTCATAGTGACACTTCATTAACCAGAGATGGTTATTCTTTCTGTATATCAGGTTCAACAGATTCCACACATTTCAGTATAAATTAACTAATAAAAAAGTGCAAGAAGACATGATTTTATTTAAATGTAGAAGTTTTTACTTTTCTGCCACACAACTATTTTGATATAATTTTTTTCTATGATTGTTTATAAAAACTCACCAAATGTTGTGAAAAATCAGCCCACATTGTTACAACATGCCCAAAGTTATTTTTTCCAGCCCAAGCGTGTACAAAAGAAGCCCTACTAGTAACACATTTTTTTTTTTTTAGATTTTGGACTATAAGGCACACTTAAAATCTTTACATTTTCTCAAAGATTTATGGTGCACCTTATAATCCACCGC